>NW_022196912.1:88686746-88702601 GCF_008632895.1 Mastomys coucha | reverse complement strand
AAAAAAAAAAAAAAGTGCTGGGCTTGAGGGAGTGTTTTATTATTTCCATGTTTCCCTGAACTACGGACAAAGCAGAGATGATAACTGAGTCTGTCTTATGGACTGACAACATGTCGTTAATCATACATGACAGGTGCTCATGACAATGTCTGATATCCAATACTTCTGATTTTTTTTTTAAATGAACCAGTGGGTCTGGAGCTCCTGGACTCTACCTCTCATGGCCTATCTGGGACTCCTGATATGTGCCATCTTACCTAGAAGAAAACCCTCTTCAATTAGTACATTGTTTAAGTATTTTCCTTTTACTGAAAGCTCAGGTTGTTTCAACTTAATTCAGATGATAAGAAAATAAATAACTCCAAAATCTAAAACAAAAGAAAAAGATCTAAATAGATATTTCTCAAAACAAGAAGTATAAATGGCCAACAGATACACTTAAGAAAAAAATGATGACTACTAACCATCAGAGAAATGCAAACTGAAGCCACCCAGGGTATGGGCTCTTCCCCGCCCCCCCACTCCCCACTGGAACTGCTATTAAAAGGATGAAAGGAATTGAGCTCTGGCAACACAGGGAGGAAAGAAGGCCGGGTGTGCACAGACACTGGGGCTGTGAGTCTGTCAACTACCACCCAAATCCGTCCTGAGACACCTCCAAAGTTAAAATGGAATATGCATATGATCCAACCAACAGTTCCAAGAGCTCAGTTTATATCCAAGAAGCCTGACTGAAGAGAGAACTGCACGCCCCATTCTCTGCAGCATTATTCATGGTACGCATGAATGGACAGAGATATGGATGGACGGACACAGAAAATGTGGGGTGGATACACAATGAACCATCGTTCAACCTTAAGATGGGAGGAAACCCTGTCATGTGTGGCAATACAGATGGAACTGGAGATTAAGTGAAATAAACCAGGCACAGAAAGTCAAATCTAAGAGAACTCCCATGAGCAGAGAGAACAAGGATGCGTGCTAGGGCTGAGGGTAGGAGGGAGGGAGCTGCCAATCAAAATCTATTAGCAATGGACTAATAACATATATTAACCATCTTTAAAACCTAAGCATTTAAAAAATTATTTATTTATTTATTTGTCTTTGTGTGTGTGCATGTGTATGTCTTTATGTGTGGATGCATGTATGTCACAGCAGATACATGGCAATCAGAGGACAACTTTAGGGACTCAGTTCTTTCCTTCCACTCTGTAGGTTCCAGGGATCAAATTCAGCTCATCAGACTCTGAGGCAAGTGCCTTTACGCACCGCCCTTCACCAGCCCAAATCAAGCATCTTTACATACAGCATCTATCTTACTATTATATTGTAACTGCTGGCTACTCAATGAAAATAAAACCAGCAGGCCTAACAGCTTCTACAGGTGTTGATAAAAACTATTGTTCACAAAGTATTGGAATTCCTGACACTATCAGAAGGTTTGAGATTTCTCACTTATTTCTAACAGTAACACTTAAGGAGAGATTTGGGCCAAAGAGTTTGTGGATTCCTAAACCTACGCAGAAAGCTTGATAAAGAATCTAGTATTTGAAATTTGCTTATTGTTTTCTTTTTGGTAGAAGCAGAAGGAGCTCCTGAATTCCCACATCCCACTTCATGGTCTCTGTGAGGGGAGTTCTGGGACGCTTGCCCTTGCTTGCTGTGGGGAAGTAGGTTCATCATAGAGCAGCCTTAGTTTTTAAAAAGAATTTTTATGGGGCTAGAGAGATGGCTCAGCGGGTAAGAGCACCGACTGTTCTTCCAAAGGTCCCGAGTTCAAATTCCAGCAACCACATAGTGGCTCACAACCACTTGTCATGAGATCTGACGCCCTCTTCTGGTGAGTCTGAAGACAGCGACAGTGTACTTATGTATAATAATAAATAAATCTTTTTTTAAAAAAAAAAGAATTTTTATTCCTTGAAAATTCCATAGATGTGTGCAATGCATTTTAACCATATCTGTTTCCCATTCCCTCTAACCAGGCCCCTCAATGTATCTTCCTTCCAGCTTCAAATCTTTTTTTCCCCCAAATAACCCATTCAGTCCAGCAGTGTGCCCTCATGAGCATGGCCTGCCAGTCATCCCTGCTATGGACCTGTGAGTAGTCGCTTTACTCTCCCACTGGATCCTCACAGAGGTCTCACTTCTGTCCTGTGACCAGGACTTGAAGAAAAGCAGAAAAGACTTTTACAACAGACTCAGCATTCAGACTGAGGGACACTGAAGAGAACTTGAATGGACAGTCCCAAGGGCAATGTTTTTCCATCTCTCCAGGCAGATGCTTCAGTAGCTGATGTGAGACTGCACATGACCCATGGGTCAGAGTCAGCCTGGCCTATACCTGAACCCTATCTCCCACACTACCAAACCAAGATGACCTTAGTGAGCTCCTCTCATCTCTGGGCTTCAGCAATAGTAATTCCACATGGCCAGACATGAGGGAGGGCACATTATTGAACATGGACCCTCCCAGTGAAATGGCATTTGGTGGGCCATTTGAGGAAACTCTCATTCCCTAACTGGATGAGCTACTCAGAGGAGAGAAGGCCACAGTTAGCACCCAACTTCTCACTCAAGGGGCCATGGCTTACAGAATCAAGTAGTTAGAGTCATCCAAGTTTGCCATTCCTCATAGTGACTGGCATCTCCAGTTCTTTACAGCCAGCTTTATAGTGGGTAGGGGTAAACACGGAGGGGGTGTTTCCAGATGGAAGTATAGCACTTGAGTCCTATAATCCCCTGAGTGAAATGAAGATCCTCTCTCCACTTGGCCATGTGAAGAACTCATTTGCTTCTTCTCCTTTCATCCCCTAACCAGACAGTCTGAGCATTCCCCTCCCCTTGGTCTTTGTTTTTGGAGACAGCATTGTAACCCATAATCTTTAAAAAATGCTCCAGAGTGTCACTGCTCTGGTGGTGAGAAATCAAGGCCACTTTGCAGTCATGACTGCCACCCTGTGGCCAAACATCAGCTCTTCAATAGGGAGGAAAAAAAAAGAACCAGGGACGCTAATGAAGAGACTTAGGCTGCTAGGACTCCCTATGCCCACTGAAACTCTATGACTGCATAGGGTCAGTGCGCAGATTAAATACGACAGTACACACAAAGCTGTCAGAACAGTGCCTAGAAGACAGACCATAAAACGTTAGCCACCATGTTAACTACCACGGAGGTAAGCACCATTGGACTCTGTCCAAATTTTAAATGCTCGTTTCCTGAGCAATACTACCTCCAATAATATGTCGCCTAGAAATGCTCTATAAACAAGCAAAGATGAAAGTACATGGGGACCTATGGCAAGATGGGTTGAAATAAAAGACCAGGTAGGTAATTAACTACACACACACACACACACACACACACACACACACACACACAAATGCACATGCACACACAGAGAAAGAGAAAAGAGATAGACAGACAGACAGGCAGGCAGGCAGGCAGGCAGGCAGGCAGGCCTTGAAACCACAGAGGTTTGCCTGCCTACCCCTGAATCCCAAGAACTGGGATTAATAGCACAATCAACTATGCCTGGTACAATATGTTCTTAAAATAGAATACTAAGCAGCTAGGTATGTGCAAATATGAGAAAACCCCCAAATTTACTGTTACTGTTTTTTAAAAAGGAGTGTAGTCATAGTCAAAGCTACTGGGAATCGAACCTGGGCCCTCTGGGAGAACAATCAGTGCTCTCAACCCCTTGAAAGGCTTCCTGTGACAGTGAGAACAGACATGTGGCGGATGCATATGCCGTCTCCTAAGGAAGCTGGTTTTCTGTGATTAAAGCCGGTCTGTCATTCCTCTACATCAGTTTCTTCCCAGTTTTTCTGCTGCACTCCACAGCCTGGTCCTTGAAGTTACAGTCCTGGGCAGTCACAGCCAAGTCAGTCTCAGCTTTAGCATCTCACTGAGCTATGTTCACAGTGGATGCTCCGGCTCAGCCCAGCTCCGTGGAGCTGTTGACCCACGGTGGGGAGCATTCTCTTTGCCAGCAACTTCGACGTCTCACTTACACCTCATCTTAGCTGTTAATTTCCATCACCAGTAAGGTGGGATGCCCGTGTGTCCCCCCAGCACCTCAGGTTCTCCGATGGTGGCCCAGCCAAAGGGCACAACCAGGGTTCAGTCTCCCAGACAGTAGGAAAACCTGACCCGTTTGTTGGAACCCGGGTGCTTTCTTAGAGGTCACCTTCCCTCTTTGCTGATTAGAGAAGCCCAGTTATGGACCTAATTCTAGAAAGACAGCAGAGTGACTTGGCCCAGAGAAAGGACCAGAGTTAGTAGTGTAAGATAGTTTTGATTCATTGGCTCATCTTAGTGAGGTATCTCCTCTCCCAGCTCCTGCTGATAAAAAAGATGACCTAATTGGCCAAGGAAGAAAAGTGCCCTATGCTATCCCATGGCCTCTGTTTTAGATGCTGTCCTGTGAAAGTGTGATGTGTAAAGGTTCACCAAATACTGTGAGCCACCAAGTAGAAGACATGTCTAATGGCCCTGGGCAATGGATCCAATCCCAGTGATCACCACCAGACTTAACACTGTGTGGATTAACATGAGAGCCATGTCCAAATGACCTAAAACCACCATGATTTTTGTTTAAACTCTCATTAGCTCAGCATTCTACTGACTGCAGCCAAAAGTGTCCTAGATTGCTACTCTTAACCCATCAAATCCCAAGACTAGTGAAGGTGTCAGGCAGAGAGTCTTACAGCCAGGAACAAGGTCTTGGGATGAATCAAACCAAGGTGCCCTTTCTGGGTCCTTCTGGATCCACTTCTTGACTCTTTCCTTCAGGTTTGAGCCTGTCCAGAACTTAGGACAAGAACCATAGCCAAATTCACCAAGATAACTCATGGCGTTTACTCTACCCTCTGACTTCTGTAACCTCTCTCTTATAGGAAACTTATGTATGACGACCTTTTCAATATCAGGGAACACAGCCCTCAAGGTGAGCCTTTCATGGAACAGCATGAAGAAAGGGGTTACTGTACTAGGTCCTATCACCCGTGCCCAGGTCGTCAGAAACAGCCAATGCCTTGAGGGCCTTACTCCAGACAACTCCCTTCATCTTCAACACCTCACTATTATCTCATCTCTGTGAGACAGGAGGCTGTGAGGCAGGGAGCACCATCATAGTCACTGGGGTGGAGGGGAGCACCTGTCATACTCAATAGTGGGGAGTACCAGCCATATACTCACAGGAGTCTGAAAGCAGCAGAAGAGCTGGGTGAGGAAGGGGTGGTTGCGGGCCAAGGACAGGATCCTCTTCTCAGTCATGGTGCATTCCACATCATCATCCTGCAGGATCACGTCCTTCTTCAGCACCTTCACGGCATACAGTTCTCCCGTTTCCTTTATTCTAGCCAGCATCACCTAGAGCAAAGCAGGAGGGAGCTTGAGGGAGGCTGGAGCATTGAGGGTGTGGGTACACATGAGACGGTCTGGTGTACATACATGTACACAAACACTCACATACACAGCATGTTTGCTGCTTCAATCCAAACGGCCAAGGCCAGACTCACCTTCCCAAAGCTCCCCTTCCCCAGCACCCGGATGAACTCAAAGTTGTCGATGCCGAATCTGCTGGAAGAGTTAATACCGATCCCATTTCCTTCTCTGGAGCCCTCCTTTCCCTGCCGTCTGAGTGTCGACCTGGAAATGAGTTTCTGCAAGGAGGAGGAATGTAGACATCACACCGTGAGCTCGAGGTGGGTATGGACACCCAGGGAGCCCTCCCTAGTTGTGAGCCATCTCAGCCTCCACCCAGCATGTGGGGAGGCTAGTCCTGGACAGATGCTCAGCTTCTTCAACTGAAAACTACCTCGCCATCCGCTTCTGGTCTGTACGTGCTGTTGTGTGGAGAATAGGTCCAAGCTTGTGCATTAAGACACCAATGCCTTAGGCTGGTCGCTGTGGTTTCTGCTGCAATGGCTTCACCACAGAGCAGTCAATTCTAGGGGAGTCACCTAGTGACCACTTCATGCAAATGGATGGTTTTCATGCTTGCTCAGAGTCTCAGCAGCAGGACAGGAATATGTTTTTTTAATACAAAAACTTAAATTATATAAATAAAATTCAATGTAAAGTAGGAAGGGCGATAATTATGATGGGTAAATGTTAAGTACCTAAAATCCCAGCAGCCTTCTCTCCGTATATATTTTTAAAACACTGTACAAAGATACACATTTTCGTACTGTTTGAAAATACAACTAAATTATTGTCTTATTATATGCAATATTGTTTTTAAATGGTCACAATGACTTTTTACAACTTTAAATGTTTTTTTTTTGAGAATACAAGGCTACTTCTAAAAATATTTGTTTTTATTATTTGTGTGTGTGTGTGTGTGTGTGTGTGTGTGTGTGTTTGTATGGGCATCTGCAGATGTGTGCCAGAGTCATGCAGGCCAGGACAGGGTTTTAGATCCCCCGGAGTTGAAGGCAGGTGTAGCTATGAACCACCTGACATAGATACTGAACACTGGACTCTCAAGAGCAGAACACTCTCCGAACTGCTGAGCCATCTTTCCAGCCCCCAGGAGGCTGTTTTTGTTAACTGTGTTTGCTTTTGACGTGGTATAACTGGACCCCAAGGCTCCATTCATGCTAAGCAAACACTCTACTACCAAGCTACTCCCCAACTCTAAGAATATGAATTCAGAAGTTCTTAATGTACCTGGTTAAAAAGGACGTGCCTAGACTTTAGGCCCTAGAAGGGCTTACAAGCAATGCTGAAAATAAGCCAACTACCCCACAGCCTGAACCTCCAATGATCTTCTATATTTAACCCCACAATGCCGGGCGGTGGTGGTGCACACCTTTAATCCCAGCGCTTGGGAGGCAGAGGCAGGCAGATTTCTGAGTTCGAGACCAGCCTGGTCTATAGAGTGAATCCAGGGAAGCCAGAGCTATACAGAAAAACCCTGTCTCTAAAAAACAAAAACAAAACAAAACAAAACCCCAACAACAACAACAACAAAAAACCCACAAACCATGCACAACAATACAATAAAATGACTTATATTTAAAAATACAGCAGTTTTTATAGATCTCCCTCCAAATCTATTATAGACTTTTCAAAGACAGAAAAGTGGTCCTAGGTTGAATTTTACTTCCTTAACCTGCACTCTTGGTTAGAGCTAAAAACTCAAAGCCAGGGTCCCCTAATCTTTTTTTTTTTAATCTACTTTTCTCTTTGGTTACTTATAATTCTCTATTTTCAATGATGTGCTGTCGACAAGTAAATCTGTTTCCCCTCTTATTAAATACCATAACCCTAAAGATACTTGATTTTAAAGAGAAGGAGGCACTGCTCTGGGACTGTCACATAGCCTGCCTTCTAGATCTCACAGCCTCCAGACATGGCTACTTCCCAGCCTCCAACCAAGGATGGGCCAGAAAGACAACACTAAGACCTAAGGAGCAGCCAAGGCTCTGACAGCATCAGCTGGATGTCACTTAGGGAGGCTGCGAGACAAAACACTGCCAGGGCGAGCAAATACTGCACCCCCTCGCAAGTGTCCTGAGGAAGGCACTGTCTGCTGCAGAATGCAAGAGATGAACTCATAGCCCTGGACACATGCTGCAATCCAGGGACGAGGAGAACCTCAGGCACTGGCACCTTCAATCCCACTGGAGATAAGAAAGCTGAGGTCTGTGGCTACTGGCCAGCTGTCGAGATTAGCCACAGCCAGGGGCTTACCCTAGGCACCTGGATTCCGAGTTTCTTGTTTTTTTGTTTTGTTTTGTTTTGTTTTGTTTTGTAGCCCTGGCTGTCCTGGAACTCACTCTGTAGACCACGCTGGCCTCAAACTCAGAAATCCACCTGCCTCTGCCTCCCAAGTGCTGGGATTAAAGGCGTGCGCCACCGGCGCCCGGCCGGATTCCGAGTTTCTTACCAGACCAGATTGATGGGACACTGATTTTAAGGGGAGGTAAGGGTGAATCTTTTCTCTTGCTTCATGATATACATGCATGCTCACTGTTTGGTGCCCTAACTGCATAGACGCTAGTTTGGGAGACAAAATGCCTTTTTTTAAGCGCAGTAGACTTGTTCACTGTATTTGCTGAGATTATGTTCCCCTGGACTCTCATTCAAGCTCTCCACACCCGAATAACTTTCAACCTACAATACACAACCAGAGGCAAAGGGCTCACCGAGGTTGGAGAAATATTTCCGGGTTGGAGACCCATCCCTGCCAAAGTCTTGGCAAGCTCCACCGCGTTCACCCCACAGTTTGGGGCCACGTTCGCCTGGCACCGGATATGTACATTCATTTTACATACTGGAGGGAAAAAAACAGAATCCAGATTCGTAAGTGTGCTCGCAGAGAACATCGCTAGCCTAAGGACCGTGACAGAAGAATGACGCGGGCTGGCAGTGTGATCTCCCAAGAGTCAACTCGCCCTTAGAACAAGTCCTGGCATTTTATCTGCTTCTGATTAGTGCAGAGGCAGAAATCCTAGAACATGAAAGAATAGCAGGCTTCGAGTAATAGATGTCGACTCTCTTCGCCGTGGCTTGATGGGATAGCCTCATCTAAATCACGTGTAATAGTCGCTGCTGTCTTGGCAGCAACAGGAGATTTAGAGATGAAGATGTTCTCGCCACAGTGACAATCGCGGGCGACTAGATAACAAGGGGATCATGCTAACTGACTTCATTCCCTCGGGCCAGTGAAACAAAGGCAGCAGTCTCCAGGCTGTAGCTTGGTCACTATACAAACAAGGTGGCAAAAGCTTTCTGAAGGGTTTGTGCAGCTTTTTTTCTGGGTACTGCTGTGGTTGGGTGGTACTCCTAGCCCACAAAGCATATCCGGTAGGGCTGTGGTTCTAACTGTTTTTATAGGGGAGGAAAAAAAAAAAAAGAGCAAATTTTAAAGTGTTTGACGGTCGGGGTAAATGACATTTGGAGAAGTGAGCAAAGCAAGCTAAAGTTTCTTGTATTTGTGAAGCTCCCATGACCATGATGGCTCCCAGGTTTAATTGGCAGAAATAAATTACTATTATGTTTCTTGAAGTGAGCCTTGCTGATAGAAGGCCTGGCTGAAGCCTTGTGAGACAAAATGTCTCTCTGATGGAGTCACTCCGTCTTTGGAGGCACAGAACAATGTAGATGTTATGGGGATTAATTTTTGTCACTTGGGAAGCTTTCTTTAGGAAAAAGAACGCCACATGGAGCAGAGAAAGGCCTTGATGTTGAAGCTCCATTAGCTTCACAGGAAATTGACTGGTACAGAGGGGTGCAAACTACAAAGGCCTTTTAGAAAAACCCTGTTGTGACAATAAAAACAAAAGTTACAGGAGCCAAGTCAGTGCAGGTCTGCTGCTCTGGGGCACTGGGGCCCAGAAGAACACAGATGAGCCTCATGTGTGGATGGATCTGTATCCTAGCTGGAAATTCGAGAAAATGGAAGTGGCTCACTCTGCGGTGAGAGCCTGAGAGTGGTAGCAAGCAACACCTCAGGCAAAGATACTGTTTGACTTGAGCTTGCTGCTGTTGTAGGTGAATGAAAACCGATGCTACAGGGGCAGAGAAATGTGCTGTTGATGCTGGCTTTCTTCTTACTCTGTACCCAGGCTGCTCTGGACCTCACTCTGTAGATAGATCAACCCTTGATGCTCTTCCTAGAGTGCTGGGATTAGAGGCATGAGTCACCTACGCTTTGCTAGAATTCGGTCCCTTTTGTTGACAGATGCGGTTTGACTATCCCAGACAGCCAACGAAAGTTGTCATCCTAGAGTGTGTCTCATAAGGCTTCAGGTGCACCCCAAGGCATCCAGATAATCACATATTAATGGGAAACAACTCCAGGCCAATAGCTCCGCAACCCCTAACAAAACAGGTGTTGGCCTTCACCCTACTCAGAACTTTTGAAAAGGCAAGAGCTCAGTACAGCACTGGGTGCAGTTGGTGAGGTGCCAGCCATCATCAAAGCTTCAGCTCTAGCTCTTTGCCCTACTAGCTTCTTCAGTCACACCGCAGGACTCTTGCAGACAACCCACGCAGCTCCTGCTATTGTGACAACTCAACTGCTGCCTATTCTGGTGAGAGCCAGTTCTTAGAACCCAAACCTTCTCTTCTGGCCAATCACCCATACCTCCTCCCACCTTCTCTCTCTGAGAACCCATTTTCAAAGGCCTCTTTCAAATGTCTCTTAAAAACATATACTCAGCAACAAGTAGCTAACAACTAGCATGGTAGATCTCTAGATTTAACATCTAATTTAATCTATATTATTATAGAGATCTGACACACTTCTCTTTACATGTACTCCAGCCCAACCAATGATGCTTAAATAACACAACTCAAGTATTGATGTGTAAATCAACAGCCCCAGGTCAGATTATAAACCCACAGAGCTTCAAAGGCTTATAGTATGATGCTGTCACAGAGAAGGAGGAAGCCAGCACTCCTTACTTTTACACTGAAGTCCTTGTCGCATTATTCCCCAGAGCAGGGAGCCACAATGGTCGCAGAATGTGGGCACCTTGTAGTTGTGAACACTGAACTTGTGTGGGATGTTGATGCCAAACCGCTGCTCTGCAATCTGGGGGAAGAGGAGGACAGGTCAACTCTCGCAGCAATCAATGTCTTTTGTGATGACCGGAGTGGCAGTGTAGAAAATGATGAGGATTATGATGACAACTGAGCTGGGTATAGTATTATGCCATGCAGAACTGTCTTGCTATTTGGGTCTTAGCATATTTTGTTAATGACTAAGACAGGACTAAGATACAGGTACGTGTTGGACCATTCACCATTTGGAGAAAGAAGGAGAAGTTAACATTTCCTTCATCTTTTATATTCGGATCACAATGCTCTCTGCGTCACACAGAAGACCCGGGGTCACAGAATGAAGCCATTCCATGGTGACTCTGCAGTGGCCACCTCACTCAGCCCTTCTAGCCTTTGTCTGGCATTTGGATATAGACAATGTGAGTGCTGACGTAATGGTCTCTTATGTGTCATTTCTCATGTACCTCCTTGCCATATGCTCTCAGGTCAGCCCCACAAACTGAAGCAAAAACTACAGATGCAGCACAAGAAAGAGTGAGACAATGACGGCTCCTCTCTGGACTTTCCTGGCCTCTTTCCTCTATGAGCAGAGGTTCATAACTCCCTATCATGCATAATCACTGTCATGAGTCCCCAAGTTGGACTTTCCCAAGCACCTTCAAGTCCACTAAGTGTCAACGACACTCCCTTTGCTTTCTCCCTCTTGAATTTAGAACATGTGCCCATCCTAGGGAAATACACACAAATACATTTCCCTGGAGTCCCCACGAGGCTGAAAGAGGCCCAGTGTCTCTTTGCTTAGCAAGTGTCACATACAGTTAGTATACATGTCAATTCTATTTAACTGCTGCTAATACATGTAAGTGAGGCACAGATGTTTCAGACTGATACACAGAGGCTGTGGATCAGACCTCAGCATTGGAAAAGCCAGGTGCTGTATGACAAGCTCAGGCCTCTTTCTCTCTAGCACGGTGCAAGTGGTTTGTATACATACACCTTTGTTCTGCTGAACACTGATTGGCTCCTTGCAAGGTGCTATGCTCTGAATGCTAGATATGTCTCACGAATGTGTGTTCAGAATTCAAGGGTCCCCAGTCAGTGGTATCACTGAGCATGGCTACAGAGTCACTGAGAGGTGGGATCTAGCTCTTTTAAAGGTCCATTCTTAGTGGCAGAACTTTGCAGGAACTACCCCGCCCTAAGTTTCAGGCTCGGCTTCTTCTCCATCCTGCTGGGAACTGTTCTGCTCCGTACAGCTCTCCCCATCCTGACAGTCTGAAGCATCTAAAACCAGGAGACAAAGTAACCCTTTTCTCCTGTTAGTATAGGTTACTATTGGTAGTCATGGATTACTATGGGTAGGTATGGGTTACTATCCATATACTATGTTAGTATGGGTAGTTATGGGTAGGCACTCTGTGGAAGTGAGGCAAAGTCACCACTATGCAAAGTGAGATTGCCAAAGAACAGAAATACAAATTCCAGCAGCACTGTTGTGGGTCCTAAGAACTATGGGAAGGCTGTGGAGGGGGTGAGTAGGGAGGAGCAGGGAGAGAGAAGCTCACACAGAGGGAATGGTGCTTAGTCAGCAAACCAGCACTCGCTTACCTTGGCATCCACTTTGTTAATATTGTTTTGGCAAGTGCAGGCTGTAACAATTAGATGATGGCAGCGTTTATGGACGACGCAGGTGCACACTGGGAAATTAAATCCAGCAATTACACATTTATCAGAGCCTCCCAGGACAGCCAGTTGCAGCAGTCAACGAACGCTGCCCATGTCAGAAATTTGGCTTGGATGTCTGGCCACATCCTGGCAGTCAGTGCCCTCATCCTTCCTGCATCTACTGACACCATCCTAACAAGACCTTTGTTTACATTCAAGCGGTCTGCCATCCTGTCCTAAGCTGTCCTCTCCTTCCTGACTGTGTTCCACCCTGTACCCACCTTCAGAGGAATCTTTTCACAGTATGACCCTGGTCATATCTGTCCATGCCTGAACACTTCCAGTGCTATCTCATGTCCATCCACCCAGTGTTAAAACCCAGCATGGTTCCAGATGCCTCAGAGGCCACCCATGCTACTTGGAATGATTCTCCTAGGAGACCTGTTTGATTCAATAAAAACTAACCATATGGCCTTTCTCTGCCTCTTTGTCTAACATAGCCTACTCGCCTGGTAATTGTATCTAACACTTATGACAAGATAAAACCCAAAGAATATCTCACCTAAGAAAATTATGTCTGCCCCTTTCTGGACCCCAAACTGCCTTTCCTCTGATTTCCCACAGCCCCTCAGACTGACTCATACTTCCAATCTTCCACATGTGGATGGGCCCTGCCCAGAATTCCCTGAATGATGCTAGGTGCTGAATGGGCAATTGAATAAACATTTGCAGAAAGATTCAACAGCTACTTGAACATTTAGAACTATGGCACTATGCTTTCCCATTTTCAGCCATGTAAAGGTGTAGTGTATATGGAATGAGTAAGTAGATGGACACAGTATTTAATCCCAGCATTTGGGAAGCAGAGGCAAGTGGAGATCTGTGAGTTCAAGGTGTGTATATGTGTGTGTGTTTATTTGTGTGTGTAAGGTGTGTGTGTGTGTGCACACACGCGTGTGCACGCACTGAATCTCTCCTGCCACCTAGTGGAATCCTGGCTTTAGCCTCAGGTTCTCAGGCTGCTCACGAATATCTTCCTGCTGAGTCACTGGCTGGCCAGACAGCATGAGTCTTATGCTTTCTGTTTTTTTCATGTTTGTTACCTTAGTTTAAGGTCCAGCGTGTGTCTTCTGCTGGTAAATGTTCCACGTGAGCTTAGGAAGAATGTGTTGTCTGCTGCTGCTGGCTGGTGCATTCCAGGAATGTCAGTCTGACCACACTGACAGTTCTGTTTAGATCAACCAAAGCCTGCCTTACTGCTTCTCTGCCTGGCCGAGACTAGCAATGATCCACAGAGCAGCTACAACCATAGTAGGCCGTCTACTTACTTCCCTCGCAGTCTGAGGGCCTTGTTCTCACATGCTTTCCTGCTCACTGTTAGGTATGAATGCACCAACCACATTCATGTCTTTCTGGAGAACTGGTCCGGTTACTACGACACAGGGGCCTTCCTAGCTCTGACCATTTCCTCTGCCGCCTCAAGTCTGCTTTGTCAGAAACACCACCCTGTGCTTCTGATGAGGGTGGACCTGCATACTTCTCTCCTACCAGGCATTTGGTTTTATGTCATTCAGTGAGATGTAAACAAAACCTTCTCATGCCTCCTAACTAATGTTCTTTCCTGTTCTTTAAAGAACAGGTGCCCTGCTGAAAGTCAGCAGTCAAAGTCCTAGTACTATGTTGAGAGAAAAGAAACAAAAAACAAAAAAAAAAACAACAGACTGACCTTTAAGCCATAGATTTTAATCTGTCAATCATACCTTTGTATATCTAGAGCTTCTCAATCTGTGTATATGATGTATATGTATATGTATGTATATGATGGACGTATCGCTAGAGGGCATACCCCTGTATTACACAGGCCTAGGCTAAAAACTGTTATCAACCTACCTTGTGAGCTAGCTTCTCACTTGGGGCTGAATGCGCACTTGTAGGTCAGTTACAATTGCTATATTAATTTATATGCTCGCTTTCTCTAACTGAGAATTCAGTGGAATTATTCATACATAAAAGTAAAAATTAAATGAATTCAAGAGTATGTCTCAATCTGTTCTCCTAAGTGAAAAAACACATTTTGGAGGAAGTGAAAACTGCTTCCTCCAAAACAGAAGGAGAATTTTCCTTCTTTACATGTGGACTAGCTCTGCAGATCTGCGGAGCTGTTGCCAGTCACCTGCAGAGTGAAAGTCAAGATGCCCAGCACTACATGTACAGGCTGACTACACTCAGGCCAGCAGAAAGGGAGCCCCAGGAAAGGCCAGACTGACGACACTCAGGCCAGCAGAAAGGGAGCCCCACGAAAGGCCAGGCTGACGACACTCAGGCCAGCAGAAAGGGAGCCCCACGAAAGGTCAAGGGGACCCAGCCCACACCCCTACAGAGAAGAAGGCTGCTTTCACACTTTGATTTTACTTAATTTTAAGTCTGTAGGAAATATACTAAGTTGATTTTACTTAGAATTGTGAAAATGAACTGCATTTAATTATGAATTTTTTCCCATATGCATTCATTCATTCATTCATTGGGCTGGGATCAAGACCATGGCCTGGTACATGCTAATATCTCATTTGAAAACTGTATTTGATTTTTATTTTATCTTTATGGTGTTTGGCCTGTGTGTGTATTTGTGTCACAAGCATGTAGTACCCCTGGCGGCCAGAAGAGGGCACCATATCCTTTAAACCAGAGTTGCACACAGTGTGAGCAACCGTGTGAGTGTTCCTGACTGAACCCCCACCAACTGTAAGAGTGCTCCTGACTGAACACCCACATCTCATGCAAGAGCAACAAGCGCTCTTAACACTGAACCAACTCTCCAGTTCTTCAGTTTTTTGTTTTTGTTGTTTTTTGTTTGTTTGTTTGTTTTTTCTGAAACCAGAAAGCTAAAAAGATAAAGCTAATTTGGACAAAATATCCATTCCCTATGCAGGTGACATGAACACAGCATGTGACTTCTCATCTTGTCAACAGTGCAATGTGAAAACCAAGACTTTATCTTCAAGACTCAAGGGTATGCTCACCCGTGTACACCTCGGTGCTTCTTCTTAGCCCTCTCAGGTTACTGAAGAGCGAACTTTGAGCTGCAAAGCTCTTCTGGGTGTTCTGACTTTAGAAATGAACAGATTCCTGCTATATTGTCAAAAACATCCAGGGTCTGGTAAGAACTAGAGTCTGCCACACCGGCATCATGTGTCTTATGGAGAGTTATCACAGTATTGATGGGAGGGAGCCTGGCCTGTTTTCTGTTGGTATTATCATATTTTTACAAAGAAACACAACTAAACGTGGTTGTAAACATGTTTTTCTTACCTTGGCATTGATAACCCTGTTTCCCAAATACTCCCCTGTTTAAGACAAAAGGGGATAAGATTACTGTCAGTCAAATGGTTCAGCAATAACATCTATAATTATAGTTCTCAAGAAGAAGTGTGTTCCCTGGTCCCTCATGAAAAACATCTCTTCGGGAAGAGGCATGGACGGTGTGCTGTTCCAAGCCTTGTTTATTACCAGGAGGCGCAAAGAACACCAGCTGAGGGATTAGACCGCTCCTGGTGATATAAACAGGAGGTGATGAGGGTTCCTGCTCCTGCTACCTTCAGCTGTCTCCTAACTCCTTAGTGAAAAGCAACCTATGTGGAGGAGGCTCAACTCAGCCAGGAGCTCCTCCA
>NW_022196912.1:88612384-88686736 GCF_008632895.1 Mastomys coucha | reverse complement strand
CTGCAGCTACTACCTGGGTAGAGCACTCTCCCTTGTCTTACCTCTACATCTCCCACTCAAGTCCACAAGGGGGCAGACATGGTGCCTTCATCTCCTTTCTACTCAGAGCTTGACTTATGCCTCACCCTGCTGTGTTCTATGGTAGTGTGTGTGTGTGTGTGTGTGTGTGTGTGTGTGTGTGTACGCATGCACAAGCGCACGCATGTGTGTGTTGGGGGTCAGGAGTTTTAATTCTGTTTACAAATGCTGTAAGTATGCTTAACCATGACTCTCTTTGAAAGTAATTATTGCTTACATTAATTTTCTGCTATGGACTTGCCACTGCTTGTTCAGGCTTACATCTTGTAAGACATTGTCCCAAGTCTTTAGGATGTCTCACCCTTTAATTACATTAGTTCCCAGTTGCGGGAGGTGAGATCGCGGTAGAGGACCACTAGGCGCCACAGCCTTCCACTAGATGCCATGTGTCTGGACACCACTGAGAACTAGACTCTCTCACCACGATTATTTCCCACCACCAATCACATAATCCATGCCTTCCTCAAAGCAATACGGTTAATTTTCCTTTCTCCTCAGCCAGGTTTTCGAATTTATCAGTTGATTGGCTCCTCTCTCTCTGATTCATGCTTTTTCATCCATTAGCATCTTCAATGAAGTAACCAGGATACAAATAATACCTAATGTGTGGGTCGGTAAACTACTTAGTTTTGTTCTTATTATTTTAGTAGTGGGATTAAACCTGCTAAAAGAGGGTCAACATATCACCCGAGGGGGCAAAAGTCAGATCTGAGGAATAGTTCTACATATCCATCCGTTTTCTTCTGAAACGGCACATAAACCTCTAACAGCAAGGTTGGGGCGGGGGAAGCAGGGAGGAGGGGATGGGGGGAGGGAGGCGGGGTAAGCAGGCTGTCTCACCAGATGAATTCCCTGCAGTGTGAGCAGTAGGTGGGCTGCCTCAGGTACGTGGCCATGAACTTATGTCCATTGACTTGATGGACTCGCCTTCTCATAGCCCTTTGGCGCTTCCTGGTAAAATGCTTGAAGATGCGGTCTCTCTGGAGAGTGGCTGTGTATTACAAGAAAGGGAGACATGGACTGAGGATATGACTCATAAAGTACTCACCACACAAGCATCAGGACCAGAGTTCAAATCCCTTGAGCCATCTGAAAAAGCTTGGAATGGTAACACAGGTCTGTAATCTGAGCTCAGGAGGACTAGGGGTAGAGACAGGGGGAACTCTGGGGTTTCCTTGGCAAACCAATTTAGTCTTCACTTCTGCCATCCTCTCAACCAGATGAGGGGGTTGCCCAAACACAGTCGGCAAAGACACTCCCGTGTTAATCTGGATTAGGTGAAAGTTCAAGTTTCTCTATAATATATATAAAAATAGAGGTTCCTAATTGAAGTCCTTGAAAACTGTGCAGCATCTAAGGATAGCGGATGTTTTCCATGGATGTTATTATACCAGGCTTTCCCCAACACGTGCAGAGACATGATGATTAAAGCCAGCCTACATCCTCAGGATGCTTCTGGAATAAATCACTGGTATAAAGAAAATGTAAGAAACTATGTGAGAATAAATGAATAATTTTTAAATCTAGACTAGAGGATTGACAGACAATAAATGCGAGCAATTTTACAGTATGTAGAACCATGCTTCAATATATTTGTCTATTCCTGAAGAGCTGCTCAACATGGCATGAACAGATTACCCATCATCTCAAACAGTTATCATTTCTTCACAATGAGAACATTCAAAGTCCTTTCTTACAGCTATGTGATTAATATAATACAAGATTATTAAGTACATCACCCTCTGCGTAGCAAAGCAGCAGAATTTGCTATCTGGCTGTAACTGCTCTCAGTGTATAGCATGACTTTAGTTAGGGTGTCTATTAGTGTGATAAAACATTACAACCAAAAGCAACTTGGGAGGAAAATGGTTTACTTCAGCTAATAACTCTCAGGTCAAGCTCTATCCCTAAGGGAAGCCAGGGCAGGAACTCAAACAGGAGAAGAACCTGGAGGCTGGAGCTGAAGCAGAGGCCACAGAGGGGTGCTAATTACTCACTTGCTCCTCATGGTTTGCTCAGTTTCCTTTCTATTACCATCAAAAACCACCTGTCCAGGGACAGCCCCACCCACAATGGGCTAGGCCCTCCCACACCCATCATTTATCAAGAAAATGCTGTATAAACATGCCTTATAGAGGCATTTTTTTCCCAATTAAAATTCCCTCTTCCTCGATATGTCTAGGTTTGTGTCAACGTGACAAAACCAATTGAGTCAATCTCCAATAAATGTTATTGAGGAATTGTAGAAATGGAAGAAAGCATGGAAAATATTATACTCCTATGACTGAAGAAGGATAGCCAACCCCTCATGCCTTAAAAGATGAGCAGATTCACAATTAGATATATAAAGTTCTGCTTGGAGAAACACACAAAGCAAATAGTTGATAGAAACAAACTGAAGAGAAAAGGGATTTGTACTACGAGGGAGAGGGTTACGACATAAGACATATAGAAATCAGCCTGTCATAGTAGCACAGGCCTGACATCTAACTAATTGGGAGCTTGAGCCAGGAGAGTCACAAGTTCAAGACCAGCCTAGGGTATAAGATGTATTCAAACCTAATCTGGGCTGTTTAGTGGGATCCTGTCTCCAGATAAAATGTTTAAAAGAAGACTAGAGATATACAGCTTGATGGGGAAACACCTGGCCAGAACACCCTAGACCCTAGGGAATGAAGGGGGAGGGGAAGGAGGGAGGGAGGGAGGAACTTGAAAGGAAAACAAATGAACAATCTCATAAAAGTAGAGATTATAAAAGACAATTTTAAAACTATGCAGATAGCCAGTAAATATGTCAAGATGTCAAATCCTATGTAAGATAGGCATGTAAGAACAAAACTAAATCGTGCTCTATCTTTTATTTTTTAAAGATTTATTTATTTATTTATTTAACTATGTGAGCACACTGTAGCTATACAGATGGTTGTGAGCCTTCACGTGGTTGTTGGGAATTGAATTTTAGGTCCTCTGCTTGCTCCAGTCAACTCCACTCGCTCAGTCCCAAAGATTTATTTCTTATTATACATAAGTACACTATAGCTGTCTTCAGATGCACCAGAAGAGGGCGTCAGATCTCATTACAGGTGGTTGTGAGCCACCATGTGGTTGCAGGGATCTGAATTCCGGGCCTTCGGAAGAGCAGTCAGTGCTCTTACCCGCTGAGCCATCTCGCCAGCCCATGCTCTACCTTTTAAATTCATAACTATGAAGAGTCATGTGTGTGTGTGTGTGTGTGTGCTGACAGTGGCTGGTAGGAGGATAAACCGGGATCCTGAACGGCCAGGACTTACAGTATGTTCTTGGTACAAAGCCTTAGCGCTGTCTCCCTAGCTCTGTCCAGGAAGGGGAAATGAAGAACACGTTCAAAACACACAACATGAAGCAACAACCCATAGCATTAAACACAGAAGCTCTCGCAGAAATATCTGGGGGTGAGGACTAATTATCTTTCAAAGTGTAAATGTATACTTTCTTACATTCAGCCATTCACTTGAAGGATTTCTGGTTTTATATTTAAAAAAAAAAAATGCCAGTAAGCAAGAACATACAGTCTATCCAGGTATAAGTACTGCAATCTTTTCCAAGACAAGCTGGGTCAGCTGGGTGCTGTGGTACACCTCTGGTCCCAGGTACCCAGGAGGCTGAGGCAGGAGGACTGCTTGAGCTCAGAGCACTGAGGACCATCTGGGTAACAAAGGGAGAGCCTACATTTTAAAAATTCTTACCTTTAAAATAATCTAAAGACACATGGAAGCAAAGGGGACACAACTAGTGATGAGTGTGGGTCACCGAAGGGATCAGTACATCCAAGTGGAAATGGATGTACAGTACAACATGTGGAAATGGCACAAGGAAACCCCGTTTTGTATGCTAACATGCACTAATAAAAGATAGAGGGGATGTGTAATCTACATTAGGAAGCCCAAAGAAGAAAATACAAGAAGAGCCAAAATATATTTAGATAAAAGGCCATTGAATTCAGAGGCCCAGACACAGGTAAAATCACAGCTGTGTTCAATGAGGAGCTTGCAGTCTCTGTCATTCTACCTAATTTACTTCTCTCTCATGTTTTCTGTCTCAAGAAGATGAAATGTCCTGCGCCCTGTGAGGATAATGCATTACAGAATCAATATTTTGGCCAGGTTCTACAGCTACAATATTGGGCAACGGCTACAAGAGGACAGAAGTCACCCCAACTGCCCTTCCCTTCCCCGCTACGCTACCCAAAGCCTCTCAGGAACCCCCCAGTGAACAGGCTCCAAGATTCCCTGGGTGGCAGGTGATACACGGAGACTGAAGGCATCGCCACTTGTGTAGTCATGTGAACATCAGCCTGAGACACAGCTCAGTCGTGGCCAACGCAGGATGTGCATTGAATTGCTAAACACTTAGCATACCTACACACACATTAAATACTCTGTCGGAGTCTAATTACTGAGAACCTACTAATTTACTCCATTAATACTACAAAGATGGGCTAAAAGGTCAGCTCGCCTGCGTTTTTAATATTTCATGAATTAAATCCTTTCCGTTTGCTCAATGCCAGTCTGCAGAGCAGTAGCATGAACTCTGAACTTTCCAGATTCCTTCTAACCAGGAAATCTAAACATAATCTGTTGCTGTCCTTTATGCTGCTTTCGTCTACCATCCTTTGCTAAATACCTCTCTATTTTCCAACTAGACTTCTTTCTCCTACCTGCTCCAGAACTCAGCAGCCTCCGCCAAATCTTCAGGCAGGGTAAAATGCTGCCTGGCTGCACCATAGCAGGCTGAGAGCAGAGCCCAGTCTCTTCTAAGCTTCAACCCCGTGAGCCAGGCTTCTGCAGGTCCTGAATACACAGGGAATCTGCCTGTACGCCACTCACTCTTTCCTATGTTCCTCCTATGTGCACCTTTTTGTTTCAAAAGCAAATGTGCACACGTGCATGCACACACACACACACACACACACACACACACACGCATGTCCCACATACACACCCAGGAATCTGCAAGACATCTGGACACAAAAAGTTTGGGGTCTGCATTACCCGCTGTGGCATCTTCTTGACTGATGCTATGAACAGGAAGGAGAAAGGGAACTCTCCCGCTGCAGACTTGCACCCCACTTCACAATCTGAGGACAGAGTGGGCTTCCTCACTGCTCCGACTGGTTTTCTGTTTACTTAGGTCGGAATTTAAAGGGCTGTAAAAGACTACCTAATCCTGACTGCGGCTCACGCCACCTAGGCTTTGAGAAATCTTTCAAATCATATTTCAGTCAGACACGTTGGGCAACCCCCAACATGCTTTACAGCTAAAACTTGCATCACAAGCTCTGCTTGGCTCCCAAGTGCCCAGGGCCTCTTAAATAAATAGGAAACTGGCTCTGAGCCCGGGCAGGGAGATGCACATTCCAGTCTCCAGGGGTCAGCAGCCTTGCAGCCCCATATGTCCCTCCAGGAGTTGACTGTGAGCAGCCATTACCTAGATAGGGGTTGCAGGGCAAGCCTGTCAATATCACGAAAAGGAACCTTGACAAAATTTCAGCATGGCAAACCTGACTGCTAACCCGCATACAGTTTTGAGAACTGCTGGGTGCTCACACCTAGGAACCACCACGGTAAGGGCTCATTTGCCAAAAAGCTATTCTTCACCGAAACTTACATCACATGAGGCCTCACCGAGGCAGCACGGAGCTCCGGAATCTCTTTAAATCAGCTTTAACAACACCTCCACAAAGGTAACTTTCTGCACCCTCAGAAGTTGCTTGTCTCACTAAGCTGATGTGAGGTTTTATTTGAAAATGCCTTTGGAGGATTCTGACTCGGGGCAAGAGCGATGTTCACAGTTCCTAACTTTCTCTCTTCGTGTGCTCTTCATTCACACAGTTTCCTGGTATTCCTGGGAAGTAATACATTTTCTGGAAACTCAGAAACTAACAGGAAGGTTAAGTGGGGTCAAGCAGCCGGTGACACCAGAGAAGAGGGCAGATTCTGGTTACTGCTGTCGAACTACTGAGTAACACCAGGCTTTTCTTTCTATCAAGAGAGTTTTTTTTTTTTTTTAATCATTTGTAGCATATGGAAGAAAAACAATTATAAACAAAACAAACCAGAAAACTTTATGGTTGACCAATCAACCAAGTTACTAATCATGACAAAACCAAATGCACCAGATGCTCCCACCACATCTCTGGAAGGGAATGGGGCAAAACAGAGGAGACGTCTCCTCCATGTTACTAAACTCATAGAATAAGTGGCTGTCTGATCACAGGGCTCTTTACAGGAGGCATGATGCACTCGAAGATGGTGGATCCCTGTTTGAGGCCATGCTGATATGAACAGAGACAGGCTATATTGTGCACAAAGCACACATTTACCCGTGGGTGGGAGCCTTTGGCAGGAGGTAAGTGAAGGAGGAATCATGGGAGATGCATATCTTGTCCTCTAGTGTGCTGCATAAAGGTGCTGAGACTAGCAGTGGCTTGGGGGAGAGGAATGAGAAATTGCTGAATTAAGATAGTGCCCAGGTTCCAGGAACTTCTTCCGTCACTGCCGATGCCCAACATGGCACAGAGGCCTATGCATTTTTTTAAATGGCAGCAAAGGCCCAGCAGAGGTATAGAAAAGCACAGAGTCTTCTAAGCTTTCTAAAGGAGTTTAACTGGCCGACAGAAACTTCCAGATTCAGATGATGCCACAGACTCTGTGTCTAATGCTGGCTCTCAGGGGGCTGCATCCAAAGGATCTGGCTCCCTCCGAGGAAGGCTGACCCACACAAAGGCCCAGCATGCTGACATCTTTGTTGGACAGGCCAGCTACCAATGCAAAAGGAGGATGGAGGAGCAGCTTGTTACTAGACTGTCTCTCCTGAGTTGGACAGACCATGGTATCCCACTAACCGTGAAGGGTGAGTGGACTTGCTGTCCCTGAAGCATGTCTTGGTAGCAGGAAGTCAGTCAGAACTTAACTAACTTTGAAACGGCACCAAAGTTCCATTAAGAGCCACGGGAGAAACCTCTCACCAGGGTTGAGAAGACACCCTGGCCTCTCACCTTCTCCTCCTCATCTCCTTTCCTTCCTCACAACTCTAATACAACTCCAAAGTACAAGCCCTTGCCTCTCAGGACTTCTAGAAGAAGCTCTGCTCCACCCCTAACCCCACCCCACCCTACTCCCACCCCCACCCCCCAGCCCTGGTTGCTCTTATTCTACAAGTCTCAGTCTCTCCTTCCTGGGACTTTCTGGATGCCCATTCATCTCTGGAGCAACTCGTACTTTCTCCATTCCCTTGGCTTCTCACGGTTGCCTATAGACCGACGATTCCCAAATGTACATTCTAGCTACCTCTTCTCTGTGGCTCCTTAGTGTCCCTTGATATATCTCTGAGTTGCCTAAAGCTTGACATTTCTCAGACTGGACTTTCCTCCACACTGTCACTGTCCTCAGCAGTAACAGTTCATTGATCCTTGGAGTCATCCAAAGATTCTGGCTTTGTTGGCTGTTTGCTTGTCCCCGCTCTGTTCAGTCAGTATCTACCATCACATGGATTCTTCTAGGCACGGGGCTCGAGACAAAGACTTAAATGTATCATCAGCCCTGTGCATCTGTACTTTCCAAGCCCTCAAATTCAAGCAACCTCAGATCAAGAAGACCTTCCTAAACGCCTCTCTACTGAACAAGCACACACTCTTTCATCATACCGTGACAAGTACACTTGCATTGTATTTAAAATTACGAGTAATCTAGAGATTATTTAAAATATACATGATATGCAAATACTATGCGTTTCATATACAGAGACTTAGTTGTCACCTCCACTTCGATACCTGTGAGGCAATCCTAAAGCCAATAATCTCTTGCAAGTATCAAGAGTCAACTGAAAGTCACTCGGGAAAGAATTCTCAGAACGACTGAAGATTGCGGGAGCAAGACAGAGAAGGAAAGGGAGCCCACGAAGTACACACGGCTAACAGGTTTCCATCTTGGGCATCTGAGGCTCAACACATTGTGGGGAATCACAAAGGTACAAGTAAAGCTTGAAGAAGGGATGAGGAAACTAGGTGTCTGCCCTCTAGCTGGCACACGCCACTGGAAGTTCATTAACTTACCAGCAGTTCCAGTTTCTTTCTGGTTAGAGGGAGTATGTCCAGAAAATCTAGAAACAAATTGATAGCCTAGTCCTGATTTCTTTATATTTTCTTATTATATATATATTATATATTCATATAGATGTTCATATATTCATATATATTAATATCATAGGTATATGATATACAGTCATTCACACATACATATGTATTATATTTTATACACACACATATATAACTCTTGTGCACATTCTGTATGCTTCTTTAAACTCTTTGTGAAACGGAGTTTAAGCAGAATATTTTCCCAATGGTAACTTTCAGTTATTATGATACATACTGCTTCAGCACAAATGATTCAACCACATACATTCCCTATTATCAGGCGTAAAAATCCTATGGTTCTTGTCATAAAAAAAATGTTAAAATTTCCTACCTTCTTGTTGTGATTCTATAAATACTTCATTTTCCCTGAATTGATTTCACCCCTAAGTACATCTGCCATTACCTCTTCTCTGGCCTTATTTTAAAAAGAAAATTCTTCACTGGGTTACCACTAAGTTTCAGAATGACATGGGAAAGTTTCTCTTCCATCAAGTCTGGAATGGCTCATTTAGGGGCACATCTCACCGTTATTCTCAGTATTATTTTATCTAGAAAGTTCTCAAAATAGCATAGTACGTCATCTTGGGCTCAAGTTAGATTACTGTATGCTGGTTTTATTTGCTCAAAATGTAAACATTTCTCAATTATCTGGGTATTTTTCATGTCTTTTGTTACAAAACTTCACTGAGAGAAAAATGACCCTTCACAAGCTCCCATCCTGACAACTTTTTAAACATTGTATAGAAGTGAATCACGCTTTGTTCATTGTTTCTGTTCTTGTTTAGAAAGATATCACTATGGGAAATGCACAAGATGCAGAGACTATTAAAAACTTACCCTAAAGCCAGGCTTGGTGGCACAGACCTTTAATCCCAGCACTAGGGAGGCAGAGACAGGCAGATCCCTGTGAGTTCAAGGCCAGCCTGGTCTACATAGTGAGTTCCAGGACAGCCAGGGCTACATAGTGAGTAAAAGGAGGTATGGAGAAGGTTGCCTAAACAACACCTATGAGGCTGGGGATTCCCAGCACCCACACAATGGTTTACAGCCTCCTGTAAGTCCTGTTACAAGGGATCTGATGCCTGCTTCTGCCCTACACAGGGATCAGGCATACACCAGACAGACAGACACACATGTAGGCAAAACATAAAATGAAAACAGATAGATATAAAATTAAAAAAAAAAGTCATCCTAATCCTTACTATACAAATAGCTTCCAAATTCCTTGGCGAACATGCCAAATACATACACGACACAGACACAGTCTTAAATCAATGGTGTCACACTCACCCTGGAGTGCTAACTACTTTTTAGCCCCCATCCCAATCTCTCCACATCCTTTTTTTAATGGTTGATATTAATACCGAAGCTACCATTGACCCCATCTTCTCTCATACGACAAATACACATCCCAACTGAAGTGACACAGGAGCATGAGCACAGCCCTCCCCATGAGAGCTAGGCTTCTCACCGCCCGGAATCTGTTTTTCTCTTTGACTTGAAGCTTAGGGGCTCCCTCCACCCCCACCTCAGCCTCCAACCCCAGGTTGGTCTTCCTTCCTCACACACAAAAAAGATTCTTATACAAACAAAGTATCCAACCAAAATCTTTTCCAGATAAACATGTGTTTCCTGCCGTTCGTTTGGCTTATTCCATTTCCCTTTCAGGCCCCCACCCCCCACCCCCTTTACTTTTCCACTTGTAGCTTCCTAAGGTCCTTTCTGAGCTCCCAAGTTCTGGGCATAGGGTTTAGAAAGCCCTGCTGGGCATTAGCCATGGAGACAGCTGCCCAGTCACTTCCTTCTCCAGTTCCACTGCTGGAAATTCCTCTTCTCCAACTTCACTGCCTCCCAGGACTGACCCACCATGACTTTAAAAAACCTAGCCTGTTCCCTGGAATCAGACCGATACAATGCCTTACACTGAAAGTAAGGTGGTCACACAGTCAACCCCCTGAAACACTTGTGAGGGATCTAAACATCAGTTACCTTTTTTTAATAATTAAAAAAAAAAAGAACAGGCAAAGAGATGCTTCCTTTAATCCAATGTCATTTATATTATTTGGTCACTCCCTCTCAGAAGCTAAAAAATTAAAAGCATGCATCTTGGCTGTCAAGCTGGGGCCTTTGCTGTTGCTCAACAATTAGATTATTCTTTGAATTAAACAAAAACCAAATTAAATTTAAAAGATTTTTAAGAATTAAACATGCTCATATTTTGAGTTTGTGGTATAAATAAAGGTTTGACAGGGACATTTAACTTCTAATGAAAACAGGTGTTTGGATGAAATTACCCCCTCTGTCACCCAATGTTCTTTATTCGGTGCTACTAGAAATGGATCCAACTCAAGTTCATTGAAAAGGGTCTGTCTCTATTACTACCTTAACTTAATCTATGGCGTCGAGTAGGGGCTTTGAGAACTTTAGCTCTCACAGAATCCGAAGGAATTGCACACACTGCCAAAGGAGAAACGCAGTCAATAGTCCGACTCACCTGTAAAGCCCATGACAGAGCAACTGGCCCAACAAGATATCCCCAGAGGTGCAGTAGTGGCACCTGGGGCGTCACCAACAACTGTCTAAATTGGACTTAAGTACAGTCCAAGGGAACTCATGCCTAGTCCTCAACCTAGCCAGCTACCCAAGGCTGGAGAGGTCACAGACCCCAGAGGAGAGCCTGGGTATACTACATCCTATCTGGAAAAACAAACTCCTAGAGAGACACGAAGCACCTTGCATGCTAAAGCTCAGGGCCACCTACAAGTGTAAGAGATTAGTGTGGGTGGGCCCAACTCACTGGCAGTGCAGTAGCGCTACCCTTGGGCAGGTTGAACTCCAGTATAAGACAGCAGGCTGGGCGAGCCTTGAGGACCAAGGCCGGAAGCAGCACTCCGCCACGGCCTCTGCTTCAGCTCCTGACGCCAGGTTACTGCTGTGAGTTCCTGCCCCGACTTCCCTGGAAGAAATAAAACTCTTTTGCTCCCCGAGCTGCTTTTGGTCATGGTGTTTTATCATAGCAATAGAAACCCTAATCCCATTGGATAAAAGGACAAGTGTCGAGAGCCCTGGTGTGAAGTTACAACGTTGAACAGAAGCAATACTCGGGACGGAGCTATCTTGTGGGCAAAAGGAAGCCCATACAGGTCACGTGTTGCCTCTGAGCCAAGTGGCAAGGTTCCCTAGAAACAGAAAAGGCTGAGCTAAGTGACTGGCCTGGTTTTGTGGTATTTTTTTTTCCCCTCATTCTTAAGAGTCTGTGTAACTGGCAAAACTATCTTCAAAGAATGAGGGTGAAGTAAAGACGGCTCATGACCTTCACTATGTAAACACTTCAAAATGAGGGAGATGGTCCTCAAAATCCATGCTCCTTAAAAATGTTGATCTAAAATTACAAATATGTATGTAGATATAAACAAAGATAGGGAAAGGTAGCAATGATATCCAATGAGACTTCAAAAGACAAAAATGTAAAACTAAAATACCAAACACTTGCATAGAAGCCAGGAGAAAGACGCATGCTAACTAAGCTCATTAAATTGCTCTAAGTGGGGCCTGCAGTACTGAACTTTATTTAGAATTCATTGCAGACATATTAAGATTCCATGCATAACCTCCTACAGAGATTCTATTTTACAAACCAGTAGGGACAAGGGAAATGGAATTAGTAAAATATACTGATAGGAAGATTCTCAATCTAATTCAAAGCAAAACACTAAGCACAAGAAATGCGGAGCACCTGAACACCAGAAAATACAACTACGATGGACCAGATGTGACCACCTAATGGAAACAGGCCACTTTTCACCAGAAGAATATGTTGGTATGATATCTGTATTTATTGCATAGCAGAGTTTTAAAATTAAACTGATGGACAACCTTTACTTACCATGTAAATAGTGTTTAGTGCAGAGGGTCTGAGAAGAGAGGGGCCGCGTGCTATCTCAGCACCCACCTGGAACCCCCTCTGAAGAAAACACTACAGATACTGAGCTCACACTCATTCTTGTCCCACAGTGCACCACGGCTGGGCAGTTTCCAATTCAAGGAGGTTTGCTTTCGTTCCTCTAGGGCAAGAATTGCCAGTTCACAGGGCAGATCTCTGCTTGCTTCCGGAGAAACCGAGGCACTGTCTTTCTGTGGCTATACCGTTTTCTGCAACCTTGCTGTAATCTAGCATGTCCCAGTCTCAGGAAGATTTGGTGTCATGAGTATTTTCATCGTCTGCATTACGACACAGTCATAGTATGCTCTTAATTAGTACTTCCCTAATTCCTAGGCATGCTGAGCACGATCCCGTGTGTTTAGTAGTTCTTGGTCAGACAAAACTGTCTATTCGAATCTAATGAAACAGTTCTCTTTCATGGGAACCATGACTTACTTGGGAGCCTTTTTATTTTTTTTCCCCTATTGTCTTTACATTGGATCCATGGAATTCAACTGAATACTCCCTGGCCAAGGCTCACAGACAGAACGTGAAGATAGCAGAAAGGTAAGACAAGCGTGCCTCCTTTTCATTTATGCATGGAAGGGAAGCAATAAAACCTATACCGAGTTTTAAATTCCCACAAATATAAGATTATTTAAGCCAAAATGTATAGAAAAAAAGGTTTTTTTAAAAAATAAAACTTCTCATTAAATAAGATAATACAGCGTATGATGTAAAATTTTAATGTGTTAAAAAATAATCCAGCCAGACAGTGGTGGCGCACGCCTTTAATCCCAGCACTTGGGAGGCAGAGGCAGGTGGATTTCTGAGTTCGAGGCCAGCCTGGTCTACAGAGTGAGCTCCAGGACAGCCAGGGCTACACAGAGAAACCCTGTCTCGAAAAAACAAAAAACAAAAAACAAACAAACAAAAAAATTCCAAATGACACCAATTCCTTTCTCTCTAGAGTTCTAGTACAGCCTTTTTATTTTCCTGGCCCCTATTGGATGAATCTTGTTAGCCTCATTATCAAGTTCCTAATTAACTGACACAGCTCTGACTTGTAGCAACTGTTGCTGCAGCTAGTCAACTGTGGCAGAGTCCAGGGGACACATTCCAGGACCCTAGAGGCTCTGTAAGGAGTAACTCTGGGCATGACCACCGCCTTTGTTTTGGAAGGAGGCACTAAGCTATTGTACAGACTGCCTTAAAAAAATACTCAACTTCATCTTTGATGACAAAGATCAAAAACAACGGAGGAACGCAGGCCCTCTGAATGTTGAGCATTTACAAACAGTCACTGTGTGCCGTGAGAAACAGGGTTCACTCGGTTCTCCAAGCTTCTATCTGAGCTGCCACTCAAAGCTTACAGACTTAATGTAAACAGAATCATCCGATGCAAGGACCTAGAAACCAGTGTTCTTCCTGGCTCTCAAGCTTGTCTTCAGTTTAGTATTTGTACTGAATAAGAAAATAGGAGTGGCTCACGTGACCCATAAGGAATGGAGCCTTTTGTGTTTCTGTCTATTCCCCAGACTAACTGGAAACTCCTGTAAAACTGGAGGGGTGGGTTCTAAAATAATTAAGAGATAATTCTGTCTAGCTTTAGCTCTGCTTCCTGTAAGAACCTTGTTTTAGTCAAGTTTGGTGGCACAGGCCTCCTTGAATCATAGTACCTTGGGCTGTTGGAACAGGCGACCATGCCCACCCCAAACTCTTCACATTCAGCTGCCTGTGTATTTTGTGTGCCCTTTGTTCTTAAAGTTGTTTTTTAAATGTCTTGCAGGTCAGAACTAAATTTTTTGGTTTTATATTCTCACAATCTGTTATGATGAGTGCAAGTTCAAGGCCTGCCTGAGCAATAGAGGGTGTTCAAGGCCAACAGAGGTGATTTAGCCAGACCTTGTGTCAAAAGAGAAGGTAAAAGAGAGGGCCGGGAATATAACTCGGTGGGAGAGTGCTCGCTTACCCTGCATGAGGCCCTGTGTTTAAAAGTAAAAAGAACACAGTTTTAACCTTTGGCCTTGAATACCACAATGGAACTTGGACCACCCCATTCAGGTTCCCTTCAAATATCTAAGCAATAATAGGATGAAACCATGGCTTCTGAAAGCTGGTCTGCCTCCTTCTCCAAAAAGTGTTTTAAAGACACATAGGTAGGAAAGGGAAAAAAAGAAAAACATTTTTAATAAGGTCTTGTAGGCAACCACTGACTCCCAGAACCACAGAAGTAGGGACTAGATTACCTTCTGTGGCTCACAGACACTGAAATGTCTCAGTCATCCAAACTGTGACCTGCCACCAAAAGATTTAGGGTCTCAGGGCAAAGTTAGAGATGAACACGGATGTCAAAATTAAGCTGATCATGTATCAAGCGACCTTTGGGAAGAGGCCAGTCATAAACAGCACTGTCTGCTCAAATCAGAGCAAAGCTGGGTTCTGTGGTCTGGCGATAAAATGAGACTTCCAGAAGGGAAGCTGCCTCTGCTCTCCACAAGGGCTGCACGTCCCCACTTCCTCATCCACTCCCCTCAGGAGTGTGCCCTGCCTCATGAGAGGGGAAAGAGTCCAATCCTATCACAGAACAACTTTCCATGTTTTCTTCTGATAATCTCCTCTGTTAACAAAGGTGTGGGGTGCCACTAAGGGGAAGACGTTCTCAAGAGAAACCACTTTAAAATAAGGTACAGCCTCCCCACCTAACAGGATGGGCGACAGGGGGACTGTTCCCCCCCTTCCCTCTCTGCAGCAAACCCAAAACACAACTAGGCTCCTCACAGAATAGAGTACTGTGTGAATCCAGAAAAGGCTTTCCCCAGTTGAAGGGCTATTCAGAGGAGACCCCTCGCACAAATGGTGTGGGTGGACGGATCTGTCTAGTCTCGCTTCTGCAGCTTTGGGGGCAATCTGTAAGCTTTATCTCAGCCATGCGCCTGGCAGCTTGAGAACTGCCGTTAGAATGGACAACTAAGGTGATTGTGGTTTCGTTTCGTCTGTTTGGATGTTTTCATGGAAGGTGCTGGCACAGAGAGGCACAGTAGGGACTGTGTCAGAGTGTCAGTGTGTGTGCATGCAGAGGCAGGGACATGTAAAATGTAAAACATTCCTCTGAAGAACAACAACAATACACAAATGAAAACTGTCCCAGTTGCTCCATGGGCTGCTTTCCATCAGCCTGGGAGTCAAGGGTGACCTCTCCAGAAACAGGAACACATGGTGACTGCCTTAGATGAAAATTCCCTCAGTTTTGCTAAGGGCCTGGACCTGGGATCAAGGATAATAGGCTTAAATTCCTGAACGTGGTACATGTGGCCTTTCATTTAAGACCTGCCCCTGCAAGGGGCTTAATGATTACTTGATCCCCGAGATGATAGAACTGTCTGGGAAGGATTAGGAGGTGTGGCCTTGCTGAAAGAGGAGTGTCAGTGGGTGTGGGCTTTTATATCTCCCGCATGCTCTCCCTCCCTCCCTCCCTCTCCCTCTCTCTCTCTGCCTCATGGCTGTCTCAACTCTCTCAGCTACTGCTCCAGCACCATGTCTACCTGCCTGCTGCCATGTTCTCCACCATAATGATCATAGACTCTGTCATGATGTATATGGAGTGGCACTATTAGAAGGTGTGGCCTTGTTGGAATAGGTGTGTCACCATGGGCATGGGCTTTAAGACCCTCATCCTAGCTGCCCGGAAGCCAGTATTCTGCTAGCAGCCTTCAGATGGAGATGTAGAACTCTCAGCTCCTCCTGCACCATGCCTGCCTGGATGCTGTCATGTTCCTGCCTAACGAAGACAGACTCTAAGCCCCTGAAGCTGTAAGCTCCAAATAAACTGTTCTCTAAGTTGCTTCAGTAACAGCATCTTATCACAGCAATAGAAAATTATCTGAGACAAGGAAGGCCCTTCCAAACCTCGGCTAGCATCCCCTTCGAAAGACAGCCTCATACTTGTAGTGTGCTCATTTGCTTGAGGCCCAACTCCTGCTGGGCTTCTGTCTACGCACCTCATATTCACTTGACATGGCTTCTTACCTTCCCCAAATCAAATCTCACAAAGCACTTCCTCACCCTCAGGTCTCCACAGAGCTTCCCAGACCACGCGCTCCTCCTGTGTCTCTCCTCAGTCCCTAATGCTCTCCAGTGCTGAGCAAGCGCTCGGAGCAGCCTTCACACTCTGAGCATGCATGCATTCAGTTACATGAGTATTTTCGCCTTTAACCCTGCAAGATGTCAATACTCTTGCAGGCAAGACCTAAATGTTATGGATTTGCATCCTCCCAACATCTGTATCAAAGACTGTCTGACTACCACTAATAGTGTGTCTGTAGATTATACTTAAGTGCTATTAAAAGCTATAAAATGCAATTTCAAGAGCTCTTATCTCATCCCTGTGTCCTTGGATGCTATGCTCCAAAGGGACATCTTGTTTCTCAAGGGCCATCCTGACAGGCCACAATGACGCTGAGAAGGAGCCTGCCACTGGAACCATCTGTGAACCTTAGATTTTAGGCTCTAACCCAGCTTCACCCAGAGATGTAGGCAACTTCACACCAATACCCTTTGTAGCCTGGAAAACAAATGCTTGGTGCATACATACCTCGTACATCAGAAATGTGTGTGAAGTGTGAATAAGAGAAAGCACACGAGCTCCTGTGAGCTTGTGCACATGCTTATGTGTGCACACACACATAAAAAGCAGGACTTTCAATAAAATAAGCTTCCAGTTTATTGTAATGTGTCTGCCAGTGACCGGATATTCTGAGACTCAGCCTCTCACTGAGCCATAACAGTTGAGGTGTGACCCAAGAATCTGCATGCTAAGTCCTGAGAAACCAGGACTTGTGTGTCCAGGAGGAAAGATACACAAGTCAGTAAACAGATAAAGTACAAAAGCAATTGTTGTCTTATCTCCAGTCTATGTGGCCAGCGTCCTAGGAGACCTGAGAAGAAGCCCAAGTACTATCTAGGAATCTTCAACACATTTGGAGTAGGTGATGTGTGAATTGGATCTAAAGTTTTGGGGTGCCAATAGGAACAGGAAATGCCCAGAGGGTTTTTCAGCACCCTGCCAAGCTCCTACAGCAAATGGCTGCCTTTCAAGTCTTGGGCAAAATCTTCAAAACTGTGTATCTGCAGCGGGATGTGCTATAATTAACCAAATTGCTCACCCGGCCCGGTCAGGCCTGGAGTACACATCAGCTCTGACCACTGCTATCTTTCCCTCTCCTTCCTCTCCCACCCTAGCGGCCTCAGGGTTTGACAACTTTCAGTCAGAGTTTGACTGACCTCCTCACAGCTCCCACAAAAGCAAGGCCACCACCCTTCTTGAGCAGCAGCACACTGTCCTGCTTAGACTAGAAGTAAGGGGCAGATAGCTGCATCCCTGGTGTCCACAGCACACACAGGCGTGAATGAATGAATTCCTGCTTGCATGAGGCAGTAAATGGGAGTGAGGGTGTAAAAGAGCCTGACACACTCAGGTCCTTACACGCCTTGGGCTCTGACCAGACTGCAGCATATGTGATAGGTGAGTAGCTATGAGAGTTTTACAAGAAGCCAGTTTCAGGCTGGGACCAGACAGAGAAGTGTGAGGCTTCACAGGTCACAGGGAGGCCTGACGGGTCACTACAGCAAACTTGCCTTGTTCTCTAGGTTCAGGTAAGGTGAGGCCAAGGAAAGACCAACATGAAAAGGCTGATTAGAAATGACAAGGCAAGATCATGTGTATTAAGACAAAAGTGTAGGAATACTCTCTGCAACTACAGCCAAATCCATTCAAACCCTGCTGTATTTTTGTTTATGTGTTTGTTTTGTTTTGCTGTGTTTTAAGGTTTTATTATGTGGCCCTGGCTGTCCTGGAACTCACAGTATAGACCAGGCTGGCCTCAAACACAGAGATCTACCTGCTGCTGCTTCTCCAGAAGTGGGGTTAAAGGCATGTCCCATTCCACCAAACCCAGCTCGATCTTTGATTTTTTTTTTCTTCTGAGACAGGCTTTCTCTGTGTAGCTCTGGCTATCCTGGAACTCATTCTGTAGACCGGGGTTGGCCTGAAACTCAGAAATCTGCCTGCCTCTGCCTCCTAAATGCTGGGATTAAAGTGCGCCACCACTGCCCAGCACGATCTTTGATTTTTATACAAAGCCTCATTATATAGTTCAGGCTGGCTTTAGACTTCCAGTCCTTCTACCGCAGCCTCTCAAATCATGGGGCTATCCCGCTACACTCAACTTCCAACTTAGTAATGTCCGATTGTTGTACTTCTATCAGTATCACCTAAAACTAACTTTGTATTTTGAGGATAAGAAGTGATCGGCATGCAAAGCTCAGGAAATGCCATTCCTTACAGGGAACCATGGGAGAGAGAAGTACCCCCTGGGACACCACTCTTCTTTCAAAACAAACCAACTATCTCTACTTGGTCATTTGGAAACCTAACCACTAGATAATGACTACTAAAAACTTAGCAGGAGCGGCGGATAACCTTTGCTGAGTCTCCTTCAGTTCTCCTGGTTAGGTAGCTCACATCATAGCAACAATCCACACCAGAGATGTAAGCCAATCAAATGCCCTCAAAACTCAGATCGGGTTTTGTTTTGTATTTGCAGCCATCTTCCTCCATCAAGGGCCAGAGGGAGATGTGGGTGAAGGTGAGGGAGGTCTGGGCTGTGTTCCAACCTAAGCCATGCATGTGAGCTACTTTCTGGCAAGTTAAGACACCAGGAAGGGACTGCCAACACCAGAGGCATGCTACCACGGGCTCTTCCAGGAATGGGAAGCAGACTGTGGGACTCAAGGTAGAGTGGGTTCCTCAGTAGAGCCACAGATGGCCACTCAGAGTCAGTGAGCATTGCTTACCCCTTTGTTCTCCATCCCCAAGCTAACTGCTGTGGTCATGTGGTCTTTCGGAAAACTGAACACTGCTCTCCGAACACGAGACCTTCACCCGCAGCCAGACCAACACTTGGATGAGGGGCACATCCTTAAGACATGCTGCAGCTGGCCACTGATTTAAGGTCTCGTTCATGCTGCCAAGGAGGGTTGTATTGAGTTTGCTTGGGAGACAGATTGACAGAGATCCTTTAAGCAGCCAATTCCCTCCCTTCCTCCTGTCCCCAGCCTGTCTTTTTGCAGTGACAAGTGGCTCACTTAGTGGAATTGGTTTTGGGTTTTGCAAGGTCCAGTTTCTGCCTGGAGAAGAGACCAGAACAATGCTTTATCAGCCTTAGTTTGTAGAGCGGGGGTAGAGAGGTGTGTGCCAAACTCCCAGAGTTCCCCCTGAGACCCTCATTCAAAGGGCCTGGGGGAAAACAGCACTTAGCTTAAGGTTAAAGCAAGCAGTTCTCAACCTGTGGGTCACAACCCCCACAGGGGTCACATATGAGATACCCTGCATGTCAGATATTTATACCATGGTTCATAACACTAGCAAAATTACAGTTATGAAGCAGCAATGAAGTACTTTTATGGTTAGGTGTCTCCACAACCTGAGGAACTGTACTAAAGGGTCCCAACATTACAAAGGTTGAGAACCGCTGCTCTAGACCTAGCCCATACACACAAGGGTGTATCACTTGGTACAAAAACCCATGGAATGACTTTGGAACAACTCTGGTCTGATCTGAAATCTGATGAGACTAAATAAAAGAGGCCACAAAAGATAGACAGTCCATGGGACCCTGGGAGCAGAACCAGTTCTGCTAAGCCTTATGAAAGCTAGAGTTTGATGCCACTAAGGGCCAACTGTATTCACATGTGCTGGGAGCCATGTGTTTGAGGCTGGTATGCCTGGCAAAGCAGAGCAAACTGGGGGCTGGGGAGGGGGGTCGGTAGGCAAGAGCACTTGCTGAGCAAGCAGGAGGACCTGAGTTTGAATACCTGGTGCCCATTTAATGACAAAAAGCAGGGTAGGGCCATGCACACCTGGAAGCCCAATGATGGGGGGACGGGCAAGACAGAAGGCTCTCTGGAGCTCGCTGGCTGCCAGCATAACAGGAAAGCGGTAAGTACCAGGTTCAGCAGAAGACAGGGTCTCAAGGAAATAAGGTAGAACACGACAGAGGAAGAAACCCAACCTCTTCCTCTGGCCTCTGAAGGTGCACGTGAGCTCACACAAATACCCACTCATACACATACATGCACACATGCGCACAAACATTCATGCACTGCATGCACAAGATGGGAAGGCAAGGGGGCAAGGTAAACATCGTGGAAGCTAAACCACGATGCTATGGAGCCTGGCAGACCTCACCCAACCACCTCCTTTTCCTGTATTAAGTCCACCCAGGTACACATGTAAAGTACACACACACACACACACACACACACACACACACACACACACACGCAGGCAGCTAATGTACAGAGGTTCAAGATACCTATGCATCTGCCTAGTTCAGTTGTTTTGCTTTGTTAGCAACAAGCTCTCTGTGCCCCAGGTTTTAACAGTTGTAATCTGCCCTGCTCTGGGACACTCAGAGATCTCTACATCATTCACCAGGGGACCCTGAGCAGAGCTCTCAGATAGGAGCCTAATCCCACCACTAATACCTGGATTCCTTCTTTTTGAAAATCAGTCTCATGAACCATATTGTATTGTGCTTCAAACAAGAACAACTTTGTAAATCCTCTGGGGACTTTTATCATATTTAGGGACATCTTTCTGATTGTCACAATAAGAGCAGACCATGTATATGGCCGGCATCCGGTGGGCAGAGGCCAGGGAAGCTGGTAGGCTTCCTACCGTGCAGAGCACAGTCCCACCGGCAGTGAGCCAGCCTGCCCCTAACACCGAGCGCGGTGAATGTGAGAAACCCCACAGCACTTGTGTTCTGCAGACCTTACTTTGAGGGAAAAAGTATTTGTTGCTTAAAAATAAATGAAAACTTCTGCTCTAGGACACCTGCATGGACTCAAACTATTCAACAAAGTGTTAGCCTTTTGTGATGGGCTTTAAAGTCCAGAAATAGCACAGATTTTTTTTCACATCAGACACTTGCTTTTAAAGGTGAATCAAAGGCTGTTATAAAGAGCTATGAGTCTGTCTTTTTCTCCCCTGAATTCACCAGTGGTTGGGAATCAAGGGTCCTGTAGCCACCATGGAGCATACAGCTGCAAACCTCCAGCTGAGCCCCTTGAAAAATCAACGAGTGCAGGGAAAGCAGACGGGGGCGGGGGGGCAGCCTGTTTGTTCGGGTGGGAAGCCATGGGTGTAGCCCTCATAGAGCTCAGTTCTCTATCAGTCTGGCAAAGATTCAGAAGTTAAATATATTGCTTCTTTTAGGAAGGAAGGTGAACAATGGCTTCTTCATTCGAAACCACAATGGGAAGTCAGGAAGGGGTGGAGCCTAATTCTCAAGATGGAACACAGCCTGGGCTGCAAGGCTAGTGTCCTTGCTCTCTCAGTCGCCATGACATGACACGTTTCCAGTCACTGCTATTTACTGTTTACTAAATCTAGTTCATCCCAGGAATTAACCGGCACCTTTTGGCCCCAAAAATAAACCTCCAAGAGGAATTTTGAATCTGGGGTCAAGGGGAGGAATATAGCCGGCCTTCTCTGCCACAGATGCTTCCTGCTGCCCTGAGATTCTCAAGCTACATCTTGGCAAAAGGAAGTAACACTCACCCCATGGTTAGGCTGGCCCCTAACAGAACACACAGTTCCACGGCACATTCCTGTAAGCCCCCACTTCATCTTCCATCCCTGGATTCTTCCGTGGACCTCCATGATCTGCAATGTACTGTCATTATCCATCACACTGAAACATATTTAATGAACTCCCTCTGTGAGCATTTTTTTGAAATAGGAATGCTGACACATTTGCCTCTTTGTCATGAGGATATGGCATGGCTCATGCCCAGATCTTGGGGAAATAAAAGCCTGATCTATCAGACACAAAACATGCTTCAGAGTACGAGCTACTAAGTCTACAGTGCAGCCCAAGTCCTCTCTCACACAGTACGTGAAGGGCTGCGTTGTAAGAACACAAGCCCAGAAGTCACTTCAGTAAACACAGTTAAAGAACAGGACAGACCTGTGCGGCTGTTAGGTCTTCCTCCAGGAAGCGTTCCATAGCGAAACAATCACAGGGTGGAGAAATTCAATAAACAGCTGCCTTTGAGGTGGCAGAAGGCACACTCTCCCTTTTCAAGTTTAATCGGCCCGTCAAACAGCCTTGACTTTACACATTCAGCCGAGAGGCAAGGCTGCTGTGGCTTCCACATCAGTCCTTAGAAGCATGTACACTGCAGTCACAAAGCCCTTCCAATGAGACCCCAGTCACTGTGTCTATTGAGGCTATGATCACTTATCATTACATGGCACGCACAGAAGTATTCACGTGACTTTCTGCCTGAGTCCGTGAACCATCTGAAAATACAAATACTGTCTCATTCGTTGTTTTATTACCAGGACACAGTTGGTGCCATAACACTGGTATACGGGGGTGAATGGATGATCTTGGCCTATAAGATACAAGATAGTTCACTTCCTCCTCTGCCCTTTTCCTCACTGGTTCCATTTTTTCCTTCCCTCCTCCCCTCTTCTGCTCCTCCAGAACTTCTGAGGCAGAGGGAGACCTCCTTACAAAAGTATCTGACTATCCCAGTCAGTCAAGTATCTGCACATCTAGTACTTACATACTTTCGTAATTTAACAAAAAAACAACCACCATAATGCGCATGGGTGTTTTGCTTGCATGCATATCTGTGCACCATATGCATGCCTGGTGCCCATGGAGGCTAAAAGGTGGCAGCAGATCACCTAGAAGCAGAGTTACAGATGATTGTGAGCTACGACACGGGTGCTGGGAATCAACCCCGAGTCCTCTGGAAGAGCAGCCAGCACTCATTCACTGAACCATCTCTCCAGCCCCATTTGGACCATTTTTTTAAAAGCCTCATTAATTTCCGTCCTCAATTCTCTGAATTTTGTTACTAGGTTAAGTATCTTACTGGTAACAAAGAAAGATGCAAAGTTCAATGCTTGTGAGGAGATCTGGGGAATTTAGTGGTGAATTTTGATCCTCCTGATCAAAAGGTTCAAAGCCATGATGCCACTTCCTATGAACAGTTCCTTCTGCCTTAGAAATGAGGCACTTTCCATTCACTGAGAATGAGAAATCAGGGAAGGCTGCCCAAAGGCGAGTAATAAAGATTCTAGTTGCTAAAGCAATGTGGGGTTCAGATAGCCTGAAACAAACCCTCTGTATAAGGAAAAGGCTGGGACCTGTGGAGAGTGAAGTCACCTGCAGAGATTAATAAACGGTTTAAAATCCCAGCACCTCATTTTCTTTTTTTTTTAAAAGGTTTATTAATTTATTTGATTTATATGAGTACACTGTAGTTATCTTCAGAGGCACCAGAAAAGGGCATCAGGTCTCATTACAGATGATTGTGAGCCACCATGTAGTTGCTGGGAATTGAACTCAGGACCTCTAGAAGAGCAGTCAGTGCTCTTGACCGCTGAGCCATCTCTCTAGCCCTCCAGCACCTCATTTTCAAGTAAGATGGACATGGAAAGGGGGAAATGGGAGAAAGACAGAATTTCCGGGCAAACCCTAAACAGGGCATAGGAAGCTACTCGGTCCTTCTTAATTTAAATGTAGCAGGATATTGACTTTTCCTCTTGTCCCAGAACTTTAGGGCCCAGTACCCCACAATAAAACTCTCAGAGCCTTCTCCCATGGGGACTTCTTGGAGATGAGAACATTTCCATCTCTGCTCTACATCTTCAAAGTCAGAATGCGCCTGAGGAGGGAAGGGATGTCAGTTCTGGAAGTAGGCAGTGCTTTGGGTGAGAAATGACTCTAAGTGGGTAACTCTAAGAGAATTCTTAGTGGAGAGGGGACAGAAGAAAGAAAATGTGGAGAGATGGGAAGAGGAACGGAGTCTCAGGACAAGACCTCTTCGTCTTCTTCACTAGCCAAGTTAGAGGGCCTGAGCTACGGAAGTATCCACTTAGTCCAAAGCAAAGTTTCAAAAACGCACAAGGTCCAATCTTAATAATATGAACATATTTTAAAACTGAAAGTGAGTAGCAGTGCACACTGGCAGGAAACTAGGTAAGTAAATTATAGAGAGACGGTGAATATTGTTGGGCAAAAAAAAAAAAAAAAGCCACTAGCCGGGCAGTGGTGGCGCACGCCCATAATCCCAGCACTTGGGAGGCAGAGGCAGGCGGATTTCTGAGTTCGAGTACAGCCTGGTCTACAGAGTGAGTTCCAGGACAGCCTGGGCTACACAGAGAAACCCTGTCTCGAAAATCCAAAAAGAAAAAAAAAGGAAAAAAAACCCCACAATTCTGGCATATAATATAATGTGGCTGACTTTTGAGTATACTATGTGGAGGGAAAAGAAGCCGGGGGGGGGGGGGGAATAAACAGATACTGTAAGATGGCGCTTACTGTAAGACAGCGCTGACATGAGGTACTTAGAATAGTAGGAAAAGATCTCAGAATATGGACAGAGCAGTAATGGCCACACACAGTGTGAATGTGCTTAATACCACTGAGCCATGCATCGATGAGGTGGTACCTTTCATGTTAGGTGCATTCTCCCGCAATCAAAATCATTTTATTTTAAATGGGGGTGATAGGAAAGTTATAAAGCTGACCCAGTATAGCATTAAGAGAAACCCAGTTAGCCAAAGAGAAAGAAAGAGTCTATAGCATAGTCTGACGCAAGTAATGTCAAAAGAGTCAACAGACTCCCCAAGTCTCCCCTGACTGATTAGAGATTACACATTCCTCATTAGAGATTACACATCCTCATTCAAGGCCAACTGTCACCCTCAGCATTTATCTAGCTGAAAATGGAGGGCTGAATAAAATCCCCAAACACACCACCTCTGAGAGGACGATACAGCATGAACCGGGAGGGGAGCAGATGCTGTGGCAGCTTATTAAAGGGGAAATGACAGGAGCCATTGCTCACTCACCTTCTCTTGGTCTCCTTTAGACACGGATTACCATGTTAAGGAGGGGAGGGGTACAGGACACTCAATCAACACCAACCTTAGTTTGCTATTAACTTAGCTGGAAATACAAAACATTGGGTGTGGAAATATTTGTGTTCAAGCTTTGGCATCCCAGAAGGAAGCAATGACAGAAACAGGGTGACTAGGTGGGGCCTGAGGTGATGAAACCAAGGGTCACAGGGAGAACAGAATTGGAATGTGGTACCTCAGAAGTTCCCTGAGAAAGGAGGTGGGGCAAGTTATAAGACAGAGAGATGGGCAAGAATTAGGGAAGAAAACAGAAAAGCTAGTCAAGGACACAAAATAGTGTCTGGGGGATGAGGGAGAAGGTTGGGGGGGGGGGGGGTCCGGGAGTGTGGGGGGATGCTTTTGTTCACCATATGCTCCATAGTATACTCAAGTAAACATAGGGATGGGAGATGTGTGCTTACTAAATGAAAGGATGAATGCCAGGTTGGAGTCCACAGTGCCTGACTAGACACATGACTAAAGCTAGGACTCAGGAGACCAGGGCTACAAAACCAGATGAAGGAGTGGAGTACAAAGTACAGCCCAAGGTCAAAGCAGAGCCTGTGGACTCAGTGACAGTGGTGGGAGCCGAGATCAGACCCCAGATGAACACTGACTGAAGGGCATAGATGTCCACAGATATAAGCAAGAGAGCGCCATGGAGCTCCAGGATGGCCAGCAGATTTCAGAGAGTAGACATCAGAGGGCAGGAACTCTGAGAGAGCAGGCATGAAGAGCATCAATACCATAAGATGATGGGTGACAACTGCTTCCTAGATCAGGCAGGTGCACGGTCCTCAGTGACCTCACATGACAAGCATCAATGCAGTAAGATGGTGGGTGACAATTGCTTCCTAGATCAGGCAGGTGCACAGTCCTCAGTGACTTGTCAAGAGCTCCCCAGGGGATGGTTTGAGATACAATTGGGAACTTTAAAAAAAAAAAAATTCCACATTTGCAACTAACCTTTTAAACATGGGGAATACTGTTTTATAGTAGTGTTCACCATCTTGTCTGTCAATTCTAAAGTCTGCATTCTGGGTCAGTTGCAAATGAATTGCTCTCAGCGTGGGTAATACGTTCTTGCTTCTTTGGTGATTGTTTTGATTGGATGCCAGACAATGTGAATTTTTGCCAACCAAGTGTTAGATAGTTTCAGCGTACATTTTCAGTTTCATCTGTGACCCAGTTAAGGTACTTGGAAATAGCTTGATACCATCAGACCTTGCTTTTAAGATTTGCTAGGTAGACCAGTGCAGATTCACTCAGAGCTGGTCATCCTCCACCAGGGAGCAAGATCTGTGTATTTTCTGTGTGCTCTGCCTGCTCTGGGCTCCAAAGCCTCCATCCTCACATTTGCAGTCTTGGTGGTAGACAGGTGTTATTTCTGGTCCTGGCGTGGGCACCACACAAAGCCATTTCTGATTCTTTGGATGGTCCCTGCCCCTCCTGCCTCTGGCAGTTCTTCACCCTGCTCAGTACTCAGAAACTCCAGGGGGTACTTTGTGAATCTCCAGCTTCTAAGTAGAGATGTAGCTGAGTGCACAAAACTGGGCTTCAATCCCTAGTATTGCATAAAGCCAAGTGTGATGGCATACTCTGGTAATCCCAGCACTTGGGAGGTAGAAGTAATTCATTGTCATACTAAGCTACATAATGAACCAGAGGTCAGCCAGGGCTGTGTATGGGAATTTTTCAATAGATGGGAGTGGGGAAAGAAGAGGAGGAGAGGGGATGGGTGGGAAGAGGAGAGGAGAGGAGAGGCTCTCTGGCACTCTCTCTCTAGCTCTTGTTCTTTCTTTCTGTCTGTCTGTCTGTCTTATCCTTGTGTGCCTGAACAGAGGCCTCACCTTTCTTCTTCTACAATCTGAAAACTCTCTCAGCACAAGTTCATGACCCCTCTGGGTAATCAGTCCCTGGTCCTACATCTGGATTTCTTTCCTTTTGTTCAGTTTGTGCTTCTGGGGATCAAACCCATAGCCTCACACATTCTAGGCAAGCAGTGTGTCAGCATACTACACACCTAGCTCAGGGAGCTTTCTTGGTTTTGTTTTCATTTTTGTTTTTTTGTTTTTGTGTGTGTGTGTGTGTGTGTGTGTGTGTGTGTGTTTCAGAACAGGGTTTCTCTGTGTAGCACTGGCTGTCCTGGAACTCACTCTGTAGACCAGGCTAGCCTCAAACTCAGAGATCCACCTGCCTCTTCCTCCTGAATGCTGGGATTAAAGGCATGTGTCACCACCACCCAGTTCAAGGCATTTTTAATATATTAATTTCATCTGGCTTGTTTCCCATTTCTCTTGTCTGGTATCTAAAAAACCCTTCTTTATTTTATTCATATTTTGTTTATGTTCAATTATGTTAAATTCTATCCTTGTTACAAAATCTTGAGTAACTGTAAAAACCCCCTTAGGTATCCTGAGAACTACCTACCCTACCAGCTTTAAAGGCCTGATAAATCTATGTGTTTTATTAGCTGAAGGAGGCCTCCTGAACTGGTAGCTCTCTCGTTTTGTCCACTGGTCATTCTGAAGTAAGAGACTCAACAAGCTAGCTGTCTGTCTGTCTGTCTGTCTGTCTCTTTGTGTGTGTGTGTGTGTGTGTGTGTGTGTGTGTATAAGAAGAGATGGGGGAGAAAGAGAGAGAAAGTAGAGAAAATAATTACTCTATTTCCTACTACACAACTATTGACACCTGCACCGCTGGCCACTTGAGATGGCACAGAATATGAGCAAAGAGCAATGCATAAACCATGGGCATGAGGATGGCAGCCCCCAAGGTGGCTCGGCTCCCTCTGTCACATGGTTCTGTCACATGTGTCTGAGAGGTCACTAGGATGCTGCCCCTCATGGGCTCTGCCATTCCTTTTTCCAGGAGACTTAGCCACCCAACTGACAAGAACCGGAAAGATGGCACCCATCACATCCCATTCTCTTCCCCGTATCTTTGCTATCATCACTCTCCACTAAAATATATCTGGCCATTCAGGCTTCAGGATGCCATGTGGGTTAGAATTAGCCAAGCATACCAGTCAGTGTCACAAGTACAAGCTGGCAGAAGTAGTGAGGACAAGGGTGACCGACCACTAAGACAGCCTGCCCTGATGGCTGTCCTCATCTGTGTCTTCCACAACCGGAAGAAAAAGTCAGGCACACGGGCCACAGATGACTCTTTGAACTAGAAAACATGGCTCCCAAGAAATGGGGAGATGAAAGTCAATCTCCCCCATACTCTACAAGCCGGAAATGGTGCTGTAAACAAGAAACAAATACTCTGAGATAGATCCGATTCTCTCCTGGCAGCAGGACTTCCCAGCAGCCCTCAATGAAAAACGCCTTGAATACACATTTGTGAGATTTGAACACTGCAGCAAATGAGCCTCCATAATCCCACATACATCACCCCCACACTCACACCCACACACCCCATACCTCACACCCACACACCCACAAAACACAGAGCAGATTAGAAAGAAATACACTTGTCAGGCATCTTCTCCCTTTGGCATGTAATAAAAATTATAATTTTGCCTATAAAATTTGCATGGTGTGTATTAATCAATTATGCAAGTTCCGGATTCCTCAATGCATTTTCACTTGAGCGTGTTACCACCTTTAATTTACAAAGGGCATGGGTGGTGGTTAAGCCTTAAACAACAAGCCAGCAAGCAAACAGAACCAGCTTGTGGACTCAAGCTAAAGATGTTATCTGGTAACTCGAAGACAACAAAGTCTGTCAGGTTAAAACCACAAACTCTCTGCATATTTTACCTTAAAAATGAGAACTAATTTAATAAAGGGGGGGCAAATGTTTGGGGAAAGACCCAAAAGCCATAAAAAAATTCTACAAAGAATGAGCCAAACCCATCTATTTGTGAATTAATAACCAAGTGAATGACCACTCCCTTAGGTCATATTCAACCTCTTGATACAAGTGTTGTTTCTAGGACTTAGAAATGTCCTGTAAATATTAAGATGAATTTATTCATCTCATTAAGAGAGCCCCCAGGGAGAAGGTACACACTGTAATCCTTTACACACTAGCTGAAGGATACAGCTAGTGAGGGGATGCTTTGCAAAGAGACCTCAAACAGCAGCCTCCTGGGATGACAACACTCTGCTTCTCTGAACACTCCCTCAGAACAGCACTAGGGATACCTACAGCTCGGGTCCATCTACACATCTCCGCTAACACTCAGAGTAGAGCTGCTCCTCAGAAGCTGGTCAGCAGCCCTGGCATTAGTCAGACCCTAGGGCAGTTGTGCCTCAGGGAAGGGGAGATGACAACATCGTATGGGGCAATATATGTTCCAGCTGGAGAGCCGAAAACCGGCGAGGCAGATGGAGAATGAACCTTCCAGCACCTTCCCCACCCCGCTGTGACATACATCCTGTGACATTCAGTTGCTGCCTAGACTTTGAAACAATGGCTGAGAAACAGGGCTTAAGTCATCATATTATTTTCCAGTGCCTTTTTCATGATTCACCAAGAACCTAGAAGTAAATGGGTTATGGATTTCCTTACACTAGTGGGTGGGGTCCACAAGCTGCATCAGACCCTAATGTAACACTGTGGGTGTGTGCATAATCTCCCGAAACCTTCGCAGCAATCCTAGGGATGGGTAGCATTGGGCCCATGGTCGATACACAAGGCAACCATTGCTCAAAGCCACTCAGCCACTTGTGTGTGACAGAACTGGTTTATCTGATCTAAAGCTAATGGCTTCAAGCCACCCACCCCACATATCCAGCACAGTAGAGACACCCCCAACACCTATCCATGGGTAGGGGGTTGTCATTATTAAGTAAAAGATTAGTAATTAGCTCTTTTGGCCTGTTACACTATGGGGATCATTAATATGTCTAAAAGCACACCCATTTAAAAAGATCTTCCTGAAAGCAGGATTTATTTTTCTGGACTCAAACAAAAGAATGAAAGAGATTCCTTTATCACTTCTCCCCACCAAAAGCCCCTCAGAATAGTAAAACTATATTATTTCAAACTGTAAGTGAGGCCAAGCAGGCAAAGAGCAAGAATTTGGAAATCAAACCTCTCAAAGAACACTTGGGAGAGAGGTATAGAAAATACTGACAAGCTGGGCAGTGGTGATGTACGCCTTTAATCCCAGCACTTGGGAGTTCGAGGCCAGCCTGGTCTACAGAGTGAGTTCCAGGACAGCCAGGGCTACACAGTAAAACCCTGTCTCAACCGCCTCCCCCTCAAAAAAAAAGAGAGAAAGAAAGAATGAAGGAAGGAAGGAAAGAAAGAAAGAAAACACTGACAAACCATATACCCTTGACTGTGATCCTTCTACCACATAGGCTGGGTATTCCCTCAGCTCTCCCTAAAGAGGGGAAAATATCAGTCCTACCGAGTCATTTACAAAACATTTTTTGTTAAATAATAGTATGGTTCCCTCCCAGTGTAAACTCCAGTCTTTATGAATCCTTCAGAAAGCCCATGATGAGAGAGGATATCATTATCTGCTCTAGGAACTGCTCTATGCTCCCTTGGCTCAGGGGATCCTTAGTATCCAGGAAATGAGATGAGGGTACCCAGGCACGTTACTTCCTCCCACAGAACAGACACTATACACTTACAACTTAGTTAAGAGTACGTAATCATAGACACCTAAACCCATGATCCAAGTATTCATTACCTAAATGTCGCTGATAGGGAGATTTAAGTATGCAAATTACACGATCAGAACATAAAAAGGGTCCCTGAAGAACATGCTTTCAGCCTCCCTCTCTTGGCCCACCATGTAAACATCACTGTTCCCCCTTTCTCAGTATGAGACATAACCCACAATAGTCTCTACACAATAGGTGAGATCTTATAGTCGGGGCAGGAGGTCAGAAAACTGACAGAAAAGCATTCAAACCATAGCCACACCTAGACATGGCAAATCTGGGGCACTGGGCCATCACCAAGAAGGAAAAGATCAGCCCTGGAGCGGGGAACACTGACCTTCTGACACAATCTTGCAAACCTAACCTTCCCCGGACAGCCCTTGAGAAAGTCAGCTTGATGCTCTCATGCTTTCAGATCAGGCCGAGACGTACACACTCAGATACATATTTGATCCATTCTGGCTTCTAAGAATTAGTACCCGGGTGCCATTGTTATCAGAGCACTGACAAATACAGGGTGGGGAAAAAAAAAACGTTGTTGTTTTCAAGACAGAGTACTAATCAAACCTGTTTTTAGAGTATGTACTATAAAAAATGTGGGGGCTATTTTAACTGGAATCACTTAACATTGCCTTCGCCTACCTGGTTCTGTTCCTTGTAGACTGTCTCTGGTCTAACCACAGATAGAAGCTGAGCCAGAACTCACACTTACATTTGGATTGTATCACTTTCAAGGCTGGACTGAGTCCCCATATCAGCACTGAGAGCTTGCAGGTGTTTCCGAGGCTGTTAGCCAACAGTCTGTTCTTTCCTTCCACCATATGGGTCTCGGGGATTGAACTCAGGTCTTCAGGCTTTACCCATTGAGTCATCTGGCTGGTCTGTTCATCAACTCTTAAAGGACCACAGCAAAGCAATCCACTCCTCTATGCATTTTTTTCCTGTGCGGTTTTCCCTTGATCAGATGAGATGACTTAGTATACAATGGAGGTAGATGAAAAAGGTCAAGAATCAGCCAAGCAGGTACCTCAGTAGAACTGGCCGCTTCCATGTCTTAGTCAAAGATTTGGATTCAGTCTGGGGCCTGAGAGACTATCCCCTCCCCCGATTTAAATGGAACCCATCACTTTGGAACAAGTTTTCCTCTTGCCATTTTGTACTTTGGAAGTCCTGTTTTCAGTGCTTGGTAAATTCTGTGCCAGAGGACTCAAGGTGGTGGCATACATCCATAAGCATATAGTAAGCTTCATCAGCATGCAGGAAGTATTAAACTTCTCAAAGGTACACACTGGGTCTCCCCACACCAAGCTCCCTCCTGTTTACAGCTGCGGAGCTTCAGGGGAAAGATGCGCCACTCTCATCTATTAAAGCTACACAACAAATGACGGCTCGCTTGGAGGTAAGAACAGAGACTCCAGCCTCCATCTTCTGACCCTTGTTTTCGAGCAGTGAGGTGCATAAATAAGTCATTTTTTAATGAGCCATAACTCAAAACTAAATTACAGCTAATTACCCTGGGCAGTGCACAGACTTGTTACCTATCAGATTCAAGCTCCATGTCCATGCGAAGTGAACTTTGAATGGTTACAAAGCTGTAATAAAGTTAGTAGCTTGGAATGGTTAGATGGCTTCCGGTGTAGCTTGGAACAACGAGAAACCAGTACAGAATTTTCAGAACTTGAGAAAGTTCTTGTTTTAGCAGCAGATGTGAAATCATGGTAAGCGGGGACGAGTTCTGCTCTCTGGGCCTCTACCCAAAGTTACAAGAGGATGTTCATTTGGCCTGGTGGAAAGCTGCACCATGCTGCAGTGAGCTACATTCAAGGGACATGGGAATTTTCTGGAAGAAGGAAGTAGCATTGACAGAGTGCTGATCTTGTGCCGACAACCAGGACACACAAAGCATCCCTGGCCTCGTGCCTCCCTGCACCCCCTCCCTACTGCAGGTCCCACTCAGTCGCCATAGCCCTTCTTAGGACTTACACTCTTCTTGTTCTCCAGCTCCCATTTCACAGACCACTCCCTTCATCTTTCCTTCAATGACTCAAATGATACTCTGTGCCCTCCCCTAGCCACCTGAAGAAAGAACCACATACACACAATCCCCTTTACTACTTCCTATGCCTTTCCACAGTGTAAGGAAATTGCATTATCTTAAAAAGTCTAATTGTTTGAGTCTCTGCCCACACATCAAAGTTTGAATTCTAGGAGAACAAAACAGGGTCATTATAAAGTATATTATATGTGCAAATGCATATATCAATTACATAATTTTCTATGTAAGCACTCTGTGTATGGATGGATAGGTGGGGAGGCGGGTGGATGATAAACAGACCTCCTCTTTGTGAACGTGACTGGAGTGGTAGTCATTTAGAAGTATTGCTCAATGCCATGCACTGGGTGGGTAGCCAGATATAAAGTCATGGAGGCAGCAACTGTTTTCTCCTAGGTAAAATGAGGAGCCATATATACTAGCTAAAGCAATCTACAGCTCTCTCTCTCTCTCTCTCTCTCTCTCTCTCTCTCTCTCTCTCACACACACACACACACACACACACACACACACACACACACACACACGGTGTTTTACAACCCTAGGCCACTACACCAATCCAATGTCCTGCTAGGGTCCTCCAGCAGTCGCCTAGGACCCAGAGCATGAGTCTCAGGACTCATGATGAAGTTATGACGCTGACAATCAGGATCAGAGGAGGAGGGGAGAGAGGGGCATAGGATGTGTCTTTCTGCCCTCTGCCTGCCACTTGACACAAGGTGCTGCCGGGGAAACCTCAGAAAGAGAACATCACAACCAGCCAAGAAAAATGGAGAGCCTTTCGTTCTGTCTCGTTCCTCTGAACAAAATGAGCAGAAAGCAAAGAGTTCCTGGAGAGGGCATTGGCATACAATTAGAAAAAAACACTGAAGAAATAATTTCTTCTATCTAAAAAAAAAAAAAAATTAAATAACTTCTGTACTACTCAACTCGTTTTTTTCCACTGGGAGAATCTGACATCGGTGTAATTTCAATATAGAAAGATTAGCCTGAAAACCCACCTGAAACTTGCTGGACTGTGTTTTTTTTTTTTTTTTTAAAGAGCTCTGTTTCCAAAGCAGTTTGCAGTTAACAGGTGGGTGGCCCACACACACATGGAGCAAGGTTCCTGATCTCTCCGAGGTTTCTCAGGGCAGCTTATAGCCCTCACATCCCTGATCACCTGCTCAGAAGTAACTGGGCTATCTCGATCTGCACTCAACAGTCAGTGCTCTACCTGTGACCACCTGAAGCTTGACATTGTTTTGGTATCATCAGTTCCTGAGCTTATTTTTCTGAGAGCCGGGTAATAAGTACAACTGGTTACAGTACAGATGTGCACTGTAGTAATAAAAATAACAAAATGTTATAATTTTTAAAACTCCACAAGTTCGAGCCCACCCAAGGACACTGAAAACAAACAAACAAACAAACAAACACCACACAAACAAACATGACTAAGTTAGTTCTGTTGCTTATGACATCTAAGGGTCCTTAGTCCTTAGTCCTAAGGTCCTTAGTCTCAACAGAGCCTAAATGAACATCTGTCAGTGTCTTCTCCCACTAAATGGTGAGCTTCGGGGACAATAACCTAGAAATTAGAAAATTTTTTCTCTTTTCCGTTTGAGGACGCCTTTATACACTTTAAAGCTACTGGAGCTACGAGAGTTTCCGGTTATATGGATTTTACTAATATGGCCACATGAGGGATTGAAATGTCAAAGTGTAAACATTTCTTCCTTGACTTAAAACGGTAATGAAGAATCCATTCCATAGTAGCATTGGTCAGTCTAACAATTTCAGCATGATTATGGTATTGGAACATCTTGTATTGGTCATTTTGAAAATATGTGTTTACTGAGCCCTGTAGCTCTTCCAAAAATTGATATATTTCATCACACAATTTCAAAATTCACAATTTTGAATGAATATAAATAGCACATTCACGGAAAAAAATGTCAGAGATAAATTTTCCAAAAGCCTAATTATGGCACAAAGGTTTTGTTTTGATGGCTGGCACCAAACATCTGCAATAGTCTCTTTGAAGTCACTGACTCAATCCACTCTTCTTTTCATTTTTTCTTTTTATTTTTTTAGGGAAACTTCACAAATTGCCAAGTTCCATTACTACAGTTTGCCTGTCACCCTTCCAAGGTAGAAAAGCTGTTCCATGCACAACATGGCGTGCTCATTAGCCTCCCAGGTGAATGTGGATCTTCGTGTCAAAGGAGGGGCCCATAGGAAACCTTGCAAAAAGAAAGTATCACAAAACCAGAGACTCTGGAAAGGGTGGCCCTATGCCACCACCAAAGCCAATTCTCCGCAGGGTGGAGTAAAGAAGGAACACTATGGTATGCTGTGCTGGGGTGTTGATGTGCTCCCTGAAGCTCAGATGTGGAAAATGCAACCCTCCATGCAAGTGTCGAAGCCAGGAGCTCAATGATAAGGTCATGTGGGCTCTGTCTTTAAATCACCTGCCATTATCAAGGCTGTTATCAAAGTGATAACACTATCTTTGTACGATAACACCATCCTATTACAAAGGAGCAAGATGACCCATTAAAGGCAAACCCTCCACCTAGGCTTCCCTGTTCCGGAAAGATGGATACCCTGAAAAGATCTCGGACTCTCTGATTAGAGTTCAGCTCTGACATTTATTTTCCAATGGGTCAGAGGAAATCGCTGTCCCCAGACTGCCTTACCTTTTGCACACTGAGAACCATACCGGTCACACAAGTTTGTTGGAAGCAAATGGGCTAAAGCATAGGATGGCAGGGACTCCATGAGTAAGAGGCTATCCTGCCAGCAGAAGGGATGAGGCAGGGCTATGTTCTAGTGTGAGTGTGGTACTTCCCCAGGCCCCCAAAGATGCCCATAAATATGCTAGATGTCATGGAGAAGAGAAATAATTATCCTCGTCCTTTTCTAGCCCCTGTTCCCTGCTTTCACTACCGTCTCTTCACTTGACAGCCATTTCCAATGCCAATCCCAAGGATTGCTCAGATGTCATGGAGAAGAGAAATAATTATCCTCGTCCTTTTCTAGCCCCTCTTCTCTGCTTTCTCTATCGTCTCTTCACTTGACAGCCATTTCCAATGCCAATCCCAAGGATTGCTCAGGCTTGCAAGAATACTAAAGTATTCATTCACTCATTCCTAAGAATATACAAGATGACTACATTTTAAAGCTGATTAAAAAACAAAAAACAAAAAACAAAAAACCCTAAGCCAAGAAGTTGTCACAAGTCTTCAAAGGTGACAAAGAAATGTTATAAATCAACTGCCAGCAGAGGTAACTGCTTTTCTTTTTAAAATGGCAGGTGCAAGAAGTATTAGCCAGAGCGTGAAACTGTGGGCTGCAACTTTGCAACAGCCTCCTGTTTCATCTGCTTCTCCGTCCATGTGGCCACACTGCCTGAGCTGAGCTTCACAATCATGCAGCCGTGGTCTGAGACAGGAAACGAGGTAAAAACTGAGGCAAAAGTGCAGAAAGAAAGAGGTCAAACTCTTACCCTGCACTCTAACATACTACCTGCTCCAGAAGTTAGTAACACCCAGGGTCTTCTCTGCATTGCCCCCGAGAAACGGGTCAAAGGGACACATGACACCAGGCTTTGGCAAGGACAGATGATACCACCATCCCCGGCCCCTTTCCCTCAGCACGCTTCAAATCCACAGCTAACAAGTGTTTTTGAGTGTTTGTTTTCCTTGTCTTCCGGAGGCATTCTGTCTTTATAAAGACACTTCTATTATCATTATTAATTCTTTTGATTTACTTGATTAGCTCAGAAAACTCTTTTAACAAGGAGCTTCACAACCACGGAATGTTATATAACTGTCACTCGTGATGCATGAGAGCCTCCTGACAGACAGAAAGCAACTACCTTCCTCATGCAGCTTTTGACTCACAACTTACGTGGGCATATTAAAAATCTTCCTTGAGTCCTTTAGAGATTTAAATTTTTAATACACCTCTTTAGAATACATAAAAAATCGAGAATTAAGAATAAAATAGCCTCCCCTAAAATACCATTCCCTAGCTTCCATTTTTAAAGCAAGAACAGTATATGTATTCAGAGTTACAGCATGAGTTTGGTGTCAACAAGCAATCCAGATTCTGGCTTTTTGTTTAAAAGATAAATACTTTCTTTTTTTTCATTTCATTTTTTTTCTCGCTTTCTTATTAACGACAACTCTAAAACCATGCAAAATTAGACTGGGTAGCCTAAGAAACCCACATCCAACATATAATTATTGTGTAGATTCAACAGTCAATTCATGGGGACTGGGGACTTGGCTCTGTTGATAAAGTGCTTCTGGGTGATGATGAAGCCCTGAGTGCCGCTCTCAAGCTCCATCCTAAAAAGCCAGATGTGGTGGTGCACACAAGCAATCGTCAGGGGACGGTAGAAACAGGAACACTGGTGTTCACTGAATAGGTATAGTCTCACTGAATTGGTGAACTCTAGGTTTGGTGAGACTCTAACTCAAAAAAGAAAGCAATAAAGGAAGATGCACAACACTGACCTCTGAACTCTACAAGCATGAGTGTACACACACACACACTCTCTCAATCATTCAGCCAACCAAGTCATGATTAATCCTATCCATAAAGCACAGATGTTATATCATTTTGTTGGTAAATGGATGCTCATTTTAATCCTAAACAGCCACAATGCCACAATCGCACCTAAATAATGTTAACAATTCCACATAGTCACCACCTATAAGAATGATCCCTACATTATACCTGGTTAAAATGTCTCTTTTCTATTATCTTGGCTCTTCTTTTCTTTGGAATTTGTGGTCAAAGAAACCAAACCTCTCCTCCTGTATAATGTCCCCACTATGGGTTTTGCTGATGGCTTTACTTGGTGGCATTTGAGACAGTCTCCCGTCCTCTGATGCTCATGGCTGGCTAGACTCAAGACAAGCCTCCCTCCTCACTGGCACAGGCTTTCATCAGGTGGCATGCCAAGTGAAATGTTTACGCTATGGGCCAAACACCGAAGCCTGAGGAACCCTGAGTCCAGACAAATCCACATTCTCTCCAAACCTTGTCACATTACTCCGTACTTCCCAATGATACAGCAACATCTTCTTGACCTGTTCTCAAGTGAAGGGATACCATACTTTATTTCTGTTGGTTCCCTTCCAAATCAAGTGATTACACATTTAATTTGATACCTTTCTGTCCCTTCAACATTTTTTCCTCGTCTCTAAGTGAAACGCAGCCCAACACAGTGATAACTACTGAGGGTGCCTCAATGACAGTGTCTACATCTATTAAGATCCAGGTCTGCTTCACCGCTGTCATAAGTCCCAACTGGATTAGACCATGGGCCCCAGAAATACTTGGCCAAAGAGGAGTAGACTGACACAAAACAGTCTTTTCAAAATAACCATGGGCCGGCCATGTCCCTGTATCAGGACTAAGGGGTTCTGCTCTTGGCCTTTCTCAATCATTTCTGTCCCGGGCCTGGGCTAGTGACTTCCACCAAGCAATGGTTTCTAGAGTTTTTCTGAATCTATTATCTTAATGAAGAAATCACTTTTACCCCTCAATCAAACACTGCTTTATTAAAGTCTTTTTTATGTTGCAGTCTTTGTTCAATCTTCATTATCAAACATTCTCATGCCAACCTGAAGTATGTCATGTGCTCTTAGGAAGCTCCTGAGCATACGGTAAGCATTCCAATATTGTTGTTTCGGTAATGAGTATGTTAGTAAGACAAGAGCTCATTAAGTAAATCCACAAGAGAGTTTGAGTTGGTTTGACACACTATAAGCTGAACACTAAGTATTGGTAGTAGCTGTAGTTGGTAGTAGTTGGTTGTAGTTTCACAGAGCTACAACACTGGTCAGGTCTGGCTCTCTACCTCTTCTCACTCGTCCCTCCAGCCCTGTTTCTGAGTTCTACCTGGCACTTAGTGCTCGGTTCCAGATGGAACATTTGGCCAGAGTCCAGACTTTCATTTCATAGTCAACTTGGACATCTCTTCCTAGACTTCTCATACCTCAAATTCTCCTGCCCAAGCCTAAAGTCATTATCGTCCATGCAGTGTTGCAACCCTAGCCATAAGCCCACAATACCATCGGAGCAACTCTGGAGAACCCTCCTTCGCCCCTGGTACTGAGTGGATGGCCAAGTCCTATTGATTGTGCTTCTGTGTATCTGTCATTCCAGCCTGGTCCTTCAGATTCCATCTTTGCTCAAGCCCAAGAGTTTTCCCTTATAGTCTCCTAATGGCTCTCCACACTCTGAGCTCTTACCATCTAACACTCTCCTCCCAAGCCCTGAAACCGACTAAGGCCAAGTCAGATCATGCTTCTCTCTACTTAAGTTCCTCCCCAAGGGCTGGGAAGGTGGCTTCATTGGCACCGTGTTGATGCACAAGCACAAGGAGCTGTGCGTCCCATCCCCTTCACCCATTTAAAAAAAAAAAAAAAAAAAGCCTGATGAAGCGAAGAGCTGGAGAGGCAGATAGAAGGATCCTTGGGCTTGCCTGCCAGCCAGTCTAGGTGAATCAGTGAGCTCCAGCTTCAGTAAGAGACTGTCTCCCAAAAATAAGGTAGAGAGTGTTTGAAAAAGACACCCTACATCAATCTCTGGCCTCCCCATGCATTTGTACACACCCACACATGCATGCACATTATGTTGCACACATGCACACAGAATCTTCCTTGGTCCCTCATCATCAACTCCAATTCTAGAAGGAGTGTTTACTCTACAGTTTACTTACTTGGCACCCTTCAGAGACTAAAAGCAGGTGCTGTTTAACAGCTACAAATAGGACGGATGAGTCTCAGGCCTCTCTTTATATCCTCCATCAGCATGCATCTAGCTTCAGCTCCTCCACACTACGTGTGTCAAGCTACCCCTGTGATAATGTGAGGGGGCTTCTGGGAGCAAGGCCAAGCCAGACACATTCTCTAAGAGGCAAGTCCAGGCTCTTGCCACAGCTGTGGCTGGTGCCTCGGCTGGGAGAGGGGGATGGGGGGATGGGGGGGAAGAAGAGGATTAGAGGAAGAGAGGAAGGGATGGAGAGGAGAATATGAATTCCATCCTCTGCACTGACAAGAGAACTGCATTTAGACTAAAGCTACATGTGAGCTGAAACTGAGTCCCAATCTAGAATCCAAATTGAAAAGACAATGCTCCCGTAGAGACACCACAGGTCTAAAGGTTCCTAAAATAAATCCCACGCATAGATGCCTCTGCTCCCAACGTCCCAACATTAAAGCCTATTTCTCATGTGCAAAATAGATTATATAGCATCTTTTAAAATATGCAAACACAACTAGGGTGGAGCGCTAAGACCGCAAGCACTGTTGGCACAGTGTCCATGAACTCACTGTCTTTCTCAGCAGCCGCTAGCTGGATTCTTACAGGAGCTGGGGAGAAAACAAGACTGGCTTAGAGGGAGATACAGTTGTCAACGCTGAACTCGGGCCTGTCACGCAGGGCCAGCTCCAAACAGAATACAATTGCTATGACCTAGTAGAAAACTCACCCCCCAAAATAATCTGTCATTTCTCCCTTCTAATAACTAAAACTGAGAAATAAATACTAAGACAAGATCCAGGTGTTTTCCCACATCAGCACAATTAAGGAAGATACATCTTAGAAACTCCTAGTCCAAGAGAGCTAGTGCTCCCACAATGTCTGCAGCACAGACAGGCCTGCCATAGCACATATGACGGTGCCGTATGTCACTGGTCCCTGCAGCAGCACAGGAAGGTGAGAATCTCGCCCACCCCTCTTCTGGCCTCTTTTCGGACTTCTGTGTTTCCCTGTACCACGGCCAGTACATATAATACCACATTAATTTTATTCCACTGAGCAGAGAGTAAATTCATCTTTCCCCAGATTCTCCATGTCCAAGATAACAAGCAAAAGAAAATGGCTGAGGGAGAGTAGAAAACATTCAAACCTGGGCAGTTTTTGTATGCCTGAGGAGACTAGATTTTCTGCTAAGTGCAGTACTTCACAAAAGGCACCATTTGAATAGACAGAGACGACATAGTGCAAACCTTAGCACTGAAACCATTTCCTATACAAGTAAGGCTAGTTGGCAGGGAGGGAGGGAGAACACTATTTCTCAAAGGAACTGTAACCAATCTGCAAGACATTGATGCTGAATATGCAAACAGACTACGTGCTTTAAAATCTCCTTAACTGTACTTGCGCAAGGGAGACCCAAGGTGTCCTGAAAATGTGGAGCTAAAATACTAAAAAGTTAAAAGGACTTAAAATCCTGGGGATTTTCACCAGATTGCCTGTGCTTGTTGAGTACGCATTGTGTCCCAGAACTGTGGAATTTGTCCTGAACGAAGCGAAACATTTCCATTCTCGAAAGGTTCCAGGGCTTTAGGGGACCAGCCAGTGATAAGTACTACTAGAAAAATAAAGAGGAATACAAGAAGACTTGCATAGGAAACTCTCAGTAAGAGAGTTTTGTTTTTTCTTTTTTCTTTTTGGACAGGAGTAAGTTACACTTGCCAGAATGTAACAGGCGCTCCTACTTTTTTTTTTTTTTTTTTTTTTTAAGAGCTGAGAGATAAGCCAAATCTAGAAAAGGCTTCATTTGATAAAGTCAACCAGTCAAATATCTGCAGCTAAAGAGCCTGGTGCTTAAAGATTTGCCATCTTAAGGAAGGAAAAATATGGTAATAATGGTGCATGCCTGTAACTTCAGCTATTCCAGGTTGAGGCAGGAGGATGGCAAGGTCTTCCTCCTTAGAGTAGGTATGAGACAAGGATTTAGGTCACAGTGGCCTTGGAATACAAAGAGGGCATTTAAAAGGGCATACGTTTATGAAATTGTATCTATTCACAGACGATATGGTTACTACACAAGCACATGCAAACACATCTATTGGAAATAGCAGTGAATTTAGTAATTAGGCCATAGCATGTGGGGAGCCGCAGCTGCCACCATATATATATATATTGAACACCTGGTCTCCGTCCAGAGCAGAGAGGACTGAGATAAACAAGCCTTAGTTGGAAAAGCTGGGTGCCTCTAGATTGTGATGCAAGCTGGCATGATTTCCCGCAGCCTATCGTGCTTTGCCACGTAGCCAATGATGATTGGGACCAGGGAAAGTATTTAACCCACAAGGGCTGGGGGCTGGATATAATTAGGAGTAAGTATATAGAGATATAGAAGTAAGATGTAGGAATAGAAGTAAGGTGTATGTAAGAATAAGGATAGAAGTAAGATGTAAAAATAAGAATAGAAGTAAGATGTAAGGATAGAAGTAAGATGTAAGGATGGAAGTAAGAATAGCAATAGTAAGATGTCATAATTAGGAGTAAGTATGTAGGGAATAGAAGTAAGTAGATATAGAAGTAAGATGTAAAGATAGAGGTAAGATGTAAGGATAGAAGTAAAGATGTAAAGATAGAGGTAAGATGTAAGGATAGAAGTAAAATGTAAAGGATAGAAATAAAATAGAAGTAGTAAATGTAAGTAGTAAGATAGAAGTAGTAAGATGTAAGTAGTAAGATAGAAGTAGTAAGATGCAAGTAGTAAGATGTAAGAAGCAAGATTACAAGGTTCCTTATTAAACTGCATGGAGAAGAGCTCGTTGTTGCCTCCTTATTTGCGCTGGACAGAAAGGTGGCCGATAATAGCATATAAAGCTAATGTGCAAAAAACAACTTCCATACACTAATTTAAAAATGAAATTCTCAAAATTCCATTTCCAACATCACAAACCTTAAAGTACTTAGCAATAAAAAAATTTAAAGCACAAGCAAGCTCTATATTGAAAATTATAGAATATGGGAGCAGCCAGCCGGGAGGTAGGTCAATGAGAATGGGGAGCTTTTGCTACAAATGCTCCTACAATATCAAGATTAGTGTCTATGAATATATTCTGAATTCTTGTTATATCACAGACATTAAGGTGACACACTGGCTTCAACGTAAAACTGCAACATTAAAAACAACAACAAAGTCTCTGTGACCCTCCATGATAGACCTCATAAAGAAGACACGAAATGTTCAAACTATGAAAGACAATGCTGAAACAACATTGAGCTTTATCGGAAATAAAATCTTCTAAATTAAAAAAAAAGGCTAAGTTAAAAGCTCGGCAGGCTGAGGCAGAAAGAAAGATGACAAGTTTAAAGGTTTACCTGGACACTCAGAAAGATCCCATCTTAAAAAGAGAAGATGGAGGAGGAGCTAAGCAGGAGCTGGGTGTAAGACACTTGCAGAGCACACACAAGACCCCAACGTCATTTCAGCTCCCAGGAGGAAGAAAATGGAGCAAGCAGAGAGGAGACTGAGACAAACACTTGCCGTCTGTATTTTCACAAGGCATAAGAACTCCCATAACTTGTATTACAGGCATTTCCGTCTAACTTGGGGGTTTGGGGTTGTCTCCATGGCAGAGTGCTCTGTCTAGTAAGCATAAGGCCCTGGGCTTAATCATCAAAGAAAAAGCATAAATAATTCACAACCATCAGAAAACAGGACAAAATACTTAAAGAAATTAAAGTGGGCAAATACATGGCCAGTCTAACACCTAGCAAGTTCACTCTTATCCATCCACCTAAAAGCAATGAACATGTGCATTCACAAAGCATGTTCAAGGATGTTTACTGAAGCTCCGTTCAAGATAGATAATGACAGAGAAACCCCCAATATCTAAAGCAAAATTGGCATTAGACTTAAAACATGCAATATTATTGACAACAAAGATGGAATACTGATATATACAAGGATAAATGAATCCATCGGAAATGATACTAAGCAAAAGGCACTAGACCCCACAAGAGAACACACTATACAATTCCATTTACACAAACTTCTAGAATGGGCAGAAATACTTCATGGGAATGAGAATAAGGAAGCACAGAGAACCTTCTGAAGAACCAAAAGCTCCTGTACCTTGGATTGCAGAGTTGAGTTATTTGCCAATACTCAAATTATTCACATTTGATCTTTCGTTTCACCATATATGATTTTTGCCTTGATATTTTTTTTTCAAATAGCTTTTGGTTTGCGGGTGGGACAATTTGGTAGCTGTCTGCCGCATACTCAAGCACAGAATTGGTTAAAAGATAAGAATAAAATGCAGATTATGAAAAAGAGAACTCAATCCTCAAATTTCTTTTAGAGGCAAACTAAAAGCCTGGCACAAGACTCTAGAGTACAGTGCAGGGCGGTGGTGGCGCACGCCTTTAACCCCAGCACTTGGGAGGCAGAGGCAGGCGGATTTCTGAGTTCGAGGCCAGCCTGGTCTACAGAGTGAGTTCCAGGACAGCTAGGGCTACACAGAGAAACCCTATCTCAAAAAAACAAAAACAAAAACAAAAACAAAAACGGAAAAGGGAAGAAAAGGGAAGAAAAGAAAGGAAGAAAAAAGTAAAGAAGAAGACTCTAGAGTACACACAATACAACAGGCATGACTCAAAAGAAAAAAAAACCGATCCAGCAGTTCGGCTAGGATGACGATGGGTAAGAACCGAACCGCAGTGGACATGATAACAAAACTAACCGCTCCACAACAGCCGCTAACTTGGTGACCTGAACCAGTAGCCTGCTCACTCAGCTCAGCTCATTACACCGGTGGTTTTAAAGCATCTTTCAGGAAATGCTCCTGTTATAATTTCCATCCATAGGCATTCCTCTTAATCATGTACCGAAGCTACACACACACACCAGAAACCACTCACAACTGGCTCTTACCTTCAGTGAAACTCCCCGTCAGGGTTATTACCACAAACACTTTCCCCTCAGGCTCCAGATCCACCTAGAAAGAGAGAGAGAGAAAAGCACATTATATTTTAATATTGAATTACTTTTTGTGGCTCTTGAATAATTCTTTACAAGGTGGCCTAAATGCATGAATCACAGTCACACAAATCCAAATGTGTTTCACCGCACAGTAGAGGCAAAGAAATACGTGAAATCTTGAGGAGTGGTCAAGCTTGGAAACCACGGACTCTGAGAACTCCTTTCCCCTTGAACTGCCTTCTCTCCCTCTTTTACCTCATTTGACTCGCAAAAGCAGGCACGTATTTGCTTCTTGCTTTGGAGCCACCATGTCTTATGTGCATCTCTAGTGGGAGCCTCGTGTAACTAAACCACATGGCAAGTGAGTGAGCTGGAGGAGCAATGTCAACACATTGGCCCATTCAACTTCAAAGGTCTAGTTTCAGGGAGTCAGTTGTACAAAGAGTCTCTATCTTTTTATACCCGTCTAGTCCATGACAAGGATTAGTGGCTGCTCATCAGCCACTGAAGTTATCTATCACCTGAGGCATTGAGACATGTACACCAAAGACCCTCACACAGCAGGGTACCCAGAATGGAACTGCAGCATCCCCAGATACCTGTGCTGGCGCATTCTAACCTCTTCCCACAGGATGCTGAGCTCTCTGTCCACCCACATTTCAAAATCCTGCAACATGAGATGCTTGTGGATTTAAATGCATGCGTTTATTAAATGTCCTCAAACAGATCTTTCAGATTCAGGTCATGGCTCCACTCCTGCCACTGACCTTTCACCTACAGTAAGTCCAGCTAAGTATAGAGAGGATGACCCATGGGGGCAGAATAGCACTTTAAATAAGCTACAAATAGCATGCTATAACAGAGGACCCCAGCACTAGAGGATCGCCTGACTCTACTGAAGGTGGCACTGGAGTGGCCCCAGTCCTCCACCCCCAGAGCCTCCCTGTTCTCTGAGAGTTTGGGGAAACAGCATGAAGCATTTCTGGCCTAGCACAGAGCTTAATAGTACTACCTACTGCTTTTACTGTACCTACAAGTAAACAAAGACCCCTCAAAGTGGACTGGCCTTTCTCTACTTCACTACCATATATAAATTTTATTCTTACATCATGCTCCAATCACAATGCAATGTGCTTTGTACTCTCTGAAGGCTTTGCCTCTCTGCTGTGGGGGCCAGTTCTTAAACTCTGCCTTTCTCTGCACAGAATCTGTGTCCAGGAAGTTTCCCACCCTGTACATCACTCCCATGCAATTCAACCTGCTGGTTCTGTGATGAACGCTAACTTACAATGTCATGTTACCTAACTTGACAGCACCTGTGAACCTCTATTGAGTGGTTCTGAAAATAGTCTCTCTGGAGAGATGACTAAACAGGATGTCAGTGTCTAATTGTCTCCTCTCTCTGCCTTGACTTGTTTCAAGTCAAAAAGATATTATTTTTAAAAGCCATTCCCTTGCCTTCAGCAAAGGGGCCTGACAAAGAACACATACACACACTAAACCTCACAGCACAAACTGCTGCTAGTGCTGCTACAGCCAATGACAGCCTGCAGAAAGACTGCCAGGCCACCTCTGCCATTCTACACCCACAACCAGCAAGTGAACCTTCGCCAACAATGCCTGGAGGGCCCACAAAGATGGGTACCTCATCTCAATGGGCTAGGAGCTCTCTGACAGATGTCAGGAAACCACACCACCCAGAGTCAGGTACTCACACACATAGAATAGGCTCCTCATTATTCTCTAGCATTATCGTCATCATGAAAGGCCAGATTCAAGCTCTATCTTCAAACTTTGTCCATGTGAAGCAGATGTGCTAAGACAGGGGACCTAAGTATGAGGTTTCAAACTGTAAGTCAAGACTTAATCACAGGGATGGGAAAACAAGTAAGTAGATTGTATATTGCAAAGGATTTTTAAAATAGAATCAAACAGAACTGAAAATATAAACACAAGTGTTAAAGAAAAGCACTGTTTTGTAAAACTTCATGTATATATGTTCCTCTGTGTCACATGTGCGTATGGACACACACGCATACACATAGATACGTAGGTCAGAGACCAACATGGGGGACCTTCCTGCTCTCTACCTTATTACTAGAGACATGGAGCTCATACCTGGCCAATGATCTCTAAGAACCCACTTGTGTGCCCCTTATGGATGCACAACAACTTTTATGTGGTGCTGAGAATCCAAACTCCAGGGCCTCATATTTGTGAGCGAGGTATTTTAGCTGATTAAGTTATCTCCCCAAGCCCCAATTTCATGAAGTTTTGGTTTGCATTTTGATATGCACGTAAGAGTAGACTGGATTTTAACGTAAAGGTGCATTCTTTTTAAATTAATTAATTTATTTACTTTGTATCTCAACCACAGTTTCCTCTCCCTCCTCCCCTCCCAGTCCTCCTCTCCCCATCCTCCTGTCTACTCTCTTCCCATTCTCTTCAGAAAAGGGGAGGCCTCCCATGGGTATCAACCAGCCTTGGCAAATCAAGTTGGAGGAAGACCAGGTGCACTCTCTCCTACTGAGGCTCAGCAACCCAGGAGAGACAGGATCCCAAAGGCAAGCAACAGATTCAGAGACCGCCCCTGCTCCTGCTGTGAGGAGCACCACTTGGTAACCAAGCTGCACAGTTGTTAAGTATGTGCGGAGGGCTTAAGTCAGTCCCACGCATGCTCTCCTCTATGCTTGGCAGTTCAGGCTCTCTGGGACCCTGTGAGCCCAGGTGAGTTGATTCTGTGGGTTTTCTTGTGGTGTTCTTGACCCCTCTGTCTCTTACAGTCCTTCCTCCCCCTGTTCTGCAGGATAAAGATGTCTTCTTTGCTGTGTTATAGAGAAATGTGAGATCATAGACCTGGAAAGACAGATGGGCTGTCACCCTTAACTCTTGGTGTTTGATTTGATGCCCTCGTTGCTAGCTGACTACCTACATCAACAACTGGCCTGCTTTATTATGGTGTTCCACAGGAAGCTCTTTCTCTAAGAGCAGACTTGTACTGAGATCAATAATTTCTATTCACTGACTCTAGCTCTGTCCGCCACAGTTTTAATGGTAACTGTCTCTCTAGACCATGATACATACTGCAACACCTAGAGCAGCTCTTGATCTTTGGTCCAAACGGTTCAGGTAGGATCCCACCCAAATTACAGGGTGTACCTGTGACCTAGGATTGATTAATCAAAGCGCAAAGTCCCTAAAACCAGAATGACAGACTGTGCTGTTTAGCAATGTCAACTTGACAGAATTGAGAATTACTAAAGAGAACAAGCCTATGGAACAGTATCTAGACTAGGTTAACCGAGGTGGGAAGAGCCACTATAAATGTGGGCAACATCATACAGTTGGCTGATGTTCTGGACCAAAGAAAGAGGAGAAAAGAAGCTGAGAACCAATGCTCAACATTTTCTGCCTCATGATTACAGAGACAATGGAACATACTGCCTCAAGGTCTGGCTATCATGCCTTCCCCACCATGACTGACTGTACTTCCAAACTGTGAACCAAAATAACCTCTTTCTTCTTTAGGTTGCTTCTGTCAAGTATATAACAGAGCAACATGTAACTAATACATCAGCCTAGAACTGACTCTGTCCCTGTATCTTAGCTATCAGTACAATGGAACTCTCTCCTCTTTGTCATTACTAATTCAAGTTTAGGCATAAATTTTAAGTAGATGTAACTAGGAATTCTTAGGTCTTCAAGAAAGAAACAAGGTCTCACTTGTGCTTAATTTCATGCTAGGATGTCAACTTGAAGTATCTGGCACCCCTGGTGTCACACGACACTAAAGGATGAGGCAAAGATGGGAAAATGGAGAGACAGAAAAGACCAAGATTTTATGATATTGTTTCAACCTGGAGCCCCTGTCATGCTTTAGCCTCGAGTTTTCAATTATTCAAGCTCATAAACTCCTCCTTAATTATTCAGCCACGTTGAATAGGATTTTCTATCACTCATACACAGCACTCTGACTCATATAATAATAATAAAAAAGAATAAACCAAAAAATTAACTTGTGCACGCTATCTCCTATAATCTGATGTCCTGCTTCCCTCCTTCACTTAAACAACTCCTGCAGACTCATCTCAGCCTCTCGTCAAATCCAAGGACTGGTCCATCTCCATCATCCAAAGACAAGTGTGTTCATTCCAGATGGTTTCTCTGTAGCATTTTATCTTATTGGCAGTCTCCTTCTCCACCCCATCTCAGGACCACTGCTGCTGGACATCCTTCTTTCATGGCCCTCCCCACTCATCACTAGCTTTCTCAAGTTCCTAGAATGCAATCTCTCATGTTCTCTGTCTCTCTTTGTCACTGTCTCCATGTCTCTGTATCTATCATACATCTGTCTGTCTGTCTGTCTGTCTGTCTATCTATCTATCTATCTATCTATCTATCATCTACTTGCCTATCTTGCTGTTCTTCAATCCTCTTTTCATTCCATTGGAAGATCCAGACCCATGATTCCCTGAAATGTTAAACTTTGGGGATGGAATAGAAAACGAGAACATAACGTACCTCTAAGAAAGGGCTGGAGATGAGAGCCACTGCCAGGTTTAGCTACTCCGTTGCAACACAGACCTTTTACCCAAGCCTATTGATGACTTTCTGTGAACATCCATTTGCATTTCAGGATCCACTTTCTTCCATTCCGTACCCTGTCATTTATCCAGCAGCCCACAGAAAAACCCAACAACCTTCACCATGAAGTCTCCCTTCTGAGGCTCCCCTACATCCAGCCCTTCTCTCATCTCTTATTCTCTGATCTACTGATGAATAATATTTTATGACAGGCCATCTGCAGCAGGAATAAACTTCTCTGATGGGGGTTAATTGATGCATTGATCTATTGGTATATCAATGATTCACTGGGAATCATTTTATTGTTATGTCCACTTAGTAGGGTAACAATGGTAGGTTTTCTCTTAAAAGCCCATGATCTATCTAGCCATGGATTATTGGCTTCATTGATAATGTCAAGTATGAATTCCATTTCTTGAAGAGGGTCGTAAATCCAATTTTTAAAAAATGATTTATTGCTCCTATAACATTCATGCTATTATTATATCAATGTGGTCGTATCTTGCTGCACTGGTCACTACTGAAATCCTTCTAAAAGTTTTATGATTTTTATCTTTTACATTTAGGTCTTGGTCCATTGTAAATAGTATTTACACAACTTCTGATGAAGGAGCCCAACTTTACATATTCAGGTGCTATGGTACTATTTGTTAAAAAGAATGTGCTAGAATTTTTAAAGGATGGTTGAAATTGTCTGTATTTTGGTGTAGTGGGCCACTGAAGACTTAAAGCTCGAAAGAGAGATGGTATCCGTGGCTGTGTGCTACACCAAAGACCCTAGACCACAATCAAGGAAGAGATATAAACACTAGGGTTATAGTGTAGAAGGCATGTGGTCCTTTAATTTTTTTAAAAGACTTCCTCAGACAACAGTAAAAAGAGCTAAAAGTCCATTGACGCATCTCCACAGTAACCTGAAGAATCACGAAGAAGGAAGTGCATGAAGTCGTAGCCAAAGGAATGCATGTTGCTTATATATACCTCACCTCCCTACCCAAACTTATCCTCTGAATCTGTTGGGAGCAACGCCAGAAGAGACTTGCGCTCTAGAGCTAGATGTATCTTCTCCAGGATGTGTCTCTGGACAAACCACTTAACATCTCTGTGCCAGAGATAGAGGGAAAAGTGTTAAGGACACAGACACCAAGACCCTACCAACCCTCTGCAGACTGAACTAGCTGGGGAAATGGGAGATGGGGCTCTGGTGAGTAAGGTGATCTCTCAGACCTCAGATGAGAGAGTTTCTTGATGTAGCCCTGGCTATCCTGGAACTCACTTTGTAGACCAGGTTGGCCTTACACTCAAGAGATCCACCTGCCTCTGTCTCCTTGGTGCCGGGATTAAAGGCGTGCGCCACCACACCCAGATCTCTGAGAACTTAATGGCTCCGACTCCATGATAAGTTTCCAGTTAGCACAGAATCACTGAATCTGCCATTTTTGTAACTTCTGAGACTAAGCATCCTGGAGCTCAGTACACCTGAGCTTCCCCAACAGCACTAAAGTATCCCATCCCCAGGGATACTGCGTCTCCCTAGTACACCCAAGCAAGGATAGAATGTGGACACCTGCTATCCAAGGACCCTCTCCAAAGTGCCACTTCACCCCCACCTTCCCAGGGCCTTCACCCTTCTCTTCAGCTTCTCAAGAGTGCACAGGCTGGGCGCCTCTCACTAACCTTCCCAAAGCACCTTGCAAACTCCATCCTGTGGAGCCACTCTTCAAGTCACGCCTGTCCCTTCCATCCATTACACAGCCACACCTCTGCTCCTTCGGTGTGAGACTTGGGAATCACCCATCCATTCACACCTTCCCAGCCAGCCTCCCAGCATGGGGCCATTACCAGATGCTCATGATTTCCTAGAGCGGAGTTGTCAGTGGGACAGCCCACCAGGCACACCTATGGAGGGAACAGACCAGGGGCAGGGGGAAAGACCAGCTCTCCAGTTCCCACAGAGACCATGACATCCATCCTGATCCCTCTGATCCTAAAATCTGATCTCAACTGCTATCTTAACACCTGTCCATCCTCTTGAATGATTACGACATTTTCACACATCTGTATCGCAGCACTTGCAATGAGTCGTCAAGTTCCATCCAGGGAGCTCCCAACACTTACACGTAGGTAGTATTTAATATTTAAGATCTCAGCCAGGGACTTCTACCCCGCCTTAATCATTGTCTACGTCTCGTTTATTTGCAAGCTAGTCAAAGGTAAGCTTAAATTGTTCGGATGACACGCTCTGTTCTCCCAGAAGCTCAGCAAAACTCCTAGAACCAAGTACCTACTCGACAAATACTGATTGATTTGGGTGTAATGAGATCAAAAGGAAGGCCACTTGACCTCACCTATAAAATAGGAATGATAATCTTTATTGCAAGATAAAATACAGAGTTTTGTTTATAAAAAAAATAAAAAGTAACAGAGCCAGCCAGATGGCCTAGAGGGTAAAGGCAGATGACCAAGCCTAACAATAGGAATTTGATCCCTGCATCCACATGGTGGAAGGAGAGTACCAACTTTTTGCAAGTCATCTTCTTACCTCTACATGTGTGCCAGCACACACATGTACACACGCGTGCACACTAATAACAGTAACAGTACTTCAGACACATCAGACACATTAGGGCATATAGCCCACCACTTTGTCATTTCACTGGGAAGCATCCTAGTCCACGGCTGGGTCACAGGGGTGTCACTTTGCAGAAGTTACACGAGTCACTTGCACTGCTGGCTCAAGCTCCGTGGGGTGTTTTCTCAGAACCCTTCGGAACTAAGCACTAATGTTCCGTGATTCTAAGCAGGCTTTAATAAAAGCCTGTGCACACGACTCGAGGGAAATGCTCATTTAATTAACTGATAATAACCTATAATCATTTCCTTTCACAAAAGGCATTAGAATTGATCACAGGCAGGAAACCGCCATCTCCGCAATATTCCTCCTGGCCTGAAGTAAGCAGAGGAATGTGTCCTGTTAAAAGGGAAAGGCCTTGATTTGAGCAAAAGGTGTAGGGTGCCTGTAGGCTGCACGGGGAAACATCTATGAGAAAGGGTCCATGCACCTTAAATTACAGACTAGGTGGCCCTTTTCTACTACTTTCTGGGGTCTTGCACTTAAAAACAAAGGAACCTGAGAACGTGATGAAGTATATCTCATCATTCCTCACAGACGAAGCTATCAAGCTTATGATGAGCATGCAGGTTCTTCCAGGATTCTATCAGGGACCTGTAAGGACATGGGCACCCGAATTCTGTAATAAAATTGGACAACTTCCTCTTGACCTCCACCAATGTGCTGAGCCCCTACTAAATTCCTACCCGCCATCTCTCACCTTTACTCTCTGTAGACTAAGCACCACCATGCCCGTTAAACAGGTGGAAAAATGGAGTCACAGTGGGGTTTCTGAACGAGCCAAGGTCATACAAGCATGGAAGGCCCCAGTCAAGATTTCAATTCTGGGAATATCCCCTGCTTTTGTCTCACCAGCCTCTCTCCATGTTACTCTAGCATGGGCTCCACCAGTCTTCGTGCCTACTGCTCAACCCCAACACCAGCCTGCACATGAGATTGCCACATCACCAGCTCCCTGGAAGTCCTAGCAAGATTTATGTCATCATCACCTGAGGGTGCTTGTTACCCTCTTCCCACCCTGGGCTTGCCTCCTCAATGCCAAAACCAGTGGGAGAGGAGTCAACCTGAGAGTGGCAGCCCTGTTCTTTGGCTTCTGACAGGAGCAAGAGCTGGGAAGAAGGGACATCCCTGCTAGGATTCTTGAGATGTGGGGAGTAGTTCAGGTACCGTGGTGGTTTCTTTAATTTTAAGCCAGTCAGAGTTCTCACGTTCGTTGATTTCAGGTAGCTTTTCAGCTGTGGATCTCCGTGTGCTTTTGGCACATGTGAGTCTGAGCACCATGGAGACAACAGAAGTGTGCAGGCGCACAGTGTTTGCCTCGTCTGCCCCTTTTCTCTCTGAAACTTTCTGCTGGGGGAATATGTCCTGTGCTTGCCACATGTGGAGCTGACTCGGACTCCCCCCACCGCTAACTTACGGTACCTGGACACTCTGCCTGTGATGAAGCGCCAAGTTCTAAAGAATGCCCTCTCCTCTCCGGAATCCAGAAATAGTATCAGGTTGATACTTTGCTCCAGTTAGCCACCCCACGAGCTCACTCCAGAGCAGATGCTGAGGTGGGAGAGGGGAACCCCACTTGCTTTATGCACTCTCCATACTGCAGATCTCCTACAAAGAGCACTTCTGCAGGAGCCCATCACTTCTCCTTTCTGCTGGGTAGGGCCCTCCCAAATGGAATGAAAGAGGAAAGGGATGTCTCTGTGGTCCTGGTGGAAGGGGGACTGTACCCATGTTTCCTCCTCCTATTCCAGGAACCCACAGTGTACCCCTCTTCTATTAACCACCGCCATAGGTTCAGGACTGACCTCTCTCTCTCTCTTTTTTTTTGTTTTGTTTTGTTTTGTTTTTTCGAGACAGGGTTTCTCTGTGTAGCCCTGGCTATCCTGGAACTCACTCTGTAGACCAGGCTGGCCTCAAACTCAGAAATCCCCTGCCTCTGCCTCCCAAGTGCTGGGATTAAAGGCATGCGCCACTACCGCCCAGCCTGACCTCTCTTTTGTTTTGTTTTGTTTTGTTTTATGGAACTTGCTGCGGGAAAGAAGACGTATTAGACTAGGAAGAACACAGTTAAGATGCGGAAAGAAGATGTATTAGACTAGGAAGAACACAGTTAAGATGCGGAAAGAAGACATATTAGACTAGGAAGAACACAGTTAAGATGCGGAAAGAAGACGTATTAGACTAGGAAGAACATAGTTAAGATGCGGAAAGAAGATGTATTAGATTAGAAAGAACACAGTTAAGATGCGGAAAGAAGACGTATTAGACTAGGAAGAACACAGTTAAGATGCATTTGGGGAACAGAAGCATCTTTGGCACAATGAAATAATTATTCTTTTGCGCCCTGGCCCCCTCTCACAGTTTACTCTGAAGATGTTGGGTATTTAAAACTGACATAAATGATCGCAGAATTATTCTATACTGTAGATTCCCATTACCCATTTGTAATGGAGGAAGGAGGTGAAGGCCCCAGCAAAATCGAGCAAGCTAAGTACAAGCCATATAGAGAAAACTCTACGCATTTCAAGGTACTTTACACACCTGTCTGGTTAATGGCTCACTCATTGAGCTAGCTTTGGAAGGCTCGATCCAAAGGCACATTACAAGCATCAAACCGAAGCATCTATCTCAATAGCTATTTTATGCTATCTTAACACCCTTTGATCCTCTAGAGGGGATGAAAACCTCACAAGAGATGGGACCACACCTAGAAATCCTGCCAGCTGTTTTCAAGGTGACTGGGAAAGGGCAGGCAGGAAGAGTGCAGTGGCTGGGGTGACTCATGGTTAAATGCAGACTGTTCAAGTGAGGTCAGAAACAGGGCTGAGGATGAATATGGCCTGGTGACGTGAGAGAGGCCTTAGACCCTGGGGTGACAGGAGGTACTGGGACGCTTCAATCAACAAAGTCACAGCATCATCTTTACATGTCCGACCCTCACACATAGACGTGGGTGTGGAAAGTAGATAGAAAATGGTGGTGATGGATACACATTAAAGAACTTTTCCAGGGTGCCAATCTGAAGGAAGTCTGCATCGGAATGGCAGTTTAGGAAGAAAGAATACTCAGGAGGGAGAAGTAGCCAGATGTACCAGGTAAAGGTGATCGCATGTCCAGGATCAAGGACCAATTCTTAGTCCCAAATTGACCGAGCCACTGACTGAGCCAGGGGATCCATGGGAATGAGCAGAGCTAGAAGAAAGAATTTGATTGACTCTGTTGACTGAGTATCCACTGGGCTATCCTAAGCCACTTTGGCAGCTCGGGTAAGGAGGAGAGGACGACAGGCCACAGCTCACAACTGAGCAAGTGGAATCCACATGACAAGTGCTACTCAGACCAAGAGAACCGAGGGCACTGGGCCACCAGAACTCCCTCCCTGAGGAGTGGCACCTACACTGAGACTCGAAGGCACGTTATGAGTGGAAGGTGAGACCACTCTGAGCCAGCGGCCTGTGGTGAGAAGACAGAACCAGCACAAGAACAGCGTGGGAGGCTGGAAGACAGTTCACAGAGAAGAACTGGAAACTGTAGGAACAGCTACGTCCAGGTGACTTTGTCCCATGATGAAGGCCAAGGAGAAACCAGGGGTCCAGCACCTGGTAAAATGATAGAGACCACTGGGCAGAGGGGCAGGTTATCAACTAAACTAGGGAATAGCAAGTCACAGCCTAGAGATACGGATGATTTTGGAATTGTGCAATTAATGAAAACCATCTGAGGAGAACAAAGAAAGAAAAAGGCCAAAGGGATGTCACCTTAGGTTGAGTGACCCAAATGAAAAGTCAGTAAACAGTACCCTAGAGCCAATTTCAACAGACTGTCATTTTTTTGTAAGTAAAGTTTTATTGAAACACAGTCATGTCTTTGTAAGTCTCAAATTATCTAAAGAGAGCCATCATTATTGTCAGGGACCCTATGATGACAATTCTCCAGGGACAGACTGCTGCTATGGCAGTGGTCCTGTCAGGTAATATTGAAGCTAAGAGTTCCTATCAGTCAGTTATATCTTAGGGATGGTGATGTCTCTGCATGTGGAATTATGGGTCTTTGGCAATGCTGGGGTAAACAACCCCACTGTGCTGTCAGGGATACGAGAGTGCGGCATGTTCAATTATGTCCTACACATAACACTTGATAACAGACCATGAGTCCTGGATTGGGCATCTCTATGGTATGCTTGTCATTATTTGAAAATATACTCCTACTTACCAAAACCAACCTCACTGTAGGGCAGCATGCCATGTTACAGCTGCTGCACAGCTCACATATTCTCAGCTCTCTTGATAGCATCGGGACAGGCTCAGTGAGGAACCTCACTACCTAAATCTGTGTAACTGCCTTTTAGGACCTTCTATGACAAAAATGCAGAACAGCGTATTTCTCAGGATGTAGCCCATCATTAGGTAACATGTCACTATAGTTATGACAAAGACGATTTGGTCCTCAGAGCCAAAAATATTTACCTTCTGCCTTTTATGGAAAACAAACAAAATGAAAGAAACACGCAAAAAACAAAACAACAACAACAACAACAAAAAAAAAAAAAACCTTTTCGGGATGCTGTTTCCATTAATCACACAGGATCTCTGAGGGAAAGAGCCGGTTTCAGTGGGAAGGAAATGAGTCTAAGTTTGGATACAGAACTCCTGAAATAGAAACAACTGGGAAGAAGTTAGAAATAAAGGCAAAATGTGGAGTGAAGATAAAGCTGTGTGACCATTTGGGAAAAGGTAATCGCTTACATGCATAAAAGTCCTCAGGAGGGGCAACAGGAAAGGAAGGGGAGAACAGACCCAGAGAGAAGGAAGAGGAGAGAACGGGAGGAGGCCCTTGAGAGGTGGGAAATCTGTGCTGAGCAACCTCAGAGAAAGTTCAATACAGCGAGCCACCAAGTGTCACAGTGGAGAGAGAAGATGACTTTAAATGGACTGTTAGACATGGGAAGTGGACGCAAAAGGGAGACTTCATTCATAATACCCACCTCATCTCCAGAGGGCCTGGGGGAGAGGTTCCTTTATGCAGCAAGGAATATTAAACTGTGTAGTTTCATGATGTCAGAAGATAAATTTAGAAGTGTTGGGCTAAAGGTTTCTGACACCAGGTTAACAGCTGAAAAGTCAATTTCAAAAAAAAAAAAAATAGCCTAGCAAGAATCCTTAAGCAATAGAAGAGAGGACAAGCCTGGGGGCCAGGTGGGGGACAGACTGGACTGTAGGAAACCAGAGTGAACACTGAATAGAAAACCGAAAGACCTGGATGGCAAAGGGCAGGAGGCTTGTAAGGTTATAAGGTTTACCTGGGAGATTCTAGAAGGGGAGCTAGTTTGGGGTGACTCTGGTTTTCAAATATACTGACTGTATTAGGAGGTTGTTCCAGCAGAAAGGCGTGGCAGAGAGAGAAATGAGGCTTGAAACTTAAAAATAAGCCGGGCTTACTTTTACTCAATGGCTCAGGGACCATGAGAAAATGGGAGAGAGCAGGCCCCGCAAGAGAGAAAGAAAGGCTTCTGAAGGGCTCTGTGTCTCCATGGGTCACACGTAATTCTTTCTCTTATCTTTACAGCCACCTTCAGAATGAAATAGTGTGTCGTCTCCTGATGAGGCATCCACAAGTGACTGACTTAGTAGGTTGGTGGCAGGTTGAACTAGTTTGGAGTTTTAAGGTCTTGCTACCATCCCCACCACGCTGTGACTAGAACCCAAACATGTCTGTGACTTTTAAATAAACCTTGTCGTTTAATGTTTGTCACACAGGAAGTTCCACCAAGCCTTCTTGTCTCGTTTATTTACTTCTTAATACTGACTCTGGCCTGTATTGATACAGCTAATGCTAATACTTGTCAAAATCTGTACAACTTTACAAGCACCGTGAAATAAAATGTAGTCAATTAAAATTAAATCTGAGAAGACCTGTGAGAGGAGTCAGTGAGTAAAGATGATTTCTACACAAGCCTGACGATCTGATTTGATCCCTAGCACCTATATAAAGGTGGAATGAGACAGCCAACTCCTTAGGACTCTGGCCTCCACGTGAGCGCCATGGAAGACACATAACACACATACATGCACACACACATATACACGCCACACAAACACACACATACACACACTTACGCTTTTTTTTAATAATTAAATCCAGGGCATCAAGAGTCCCTGGGTAGACTACAGAAGGCAGAGTCCAAATAAAAAACCAATTACTACAATGTATGAACAACATCCCTGAAGCATGGGACGGGGGTAGCCTGGCCTAAGCAACTTTAGGGCGATGTGAAGACTCAGAGTGAAACCTTGGAGAACATAATGCAAATTCTGAACAATAGCTGGGGAGTTCTTTCTTGGGAAACACTTCTTAGCAATTTAAGAAGTGAGTGGATGAGGGGTGATGAGAGCCCGAAGAAGAGTCTTCAGCCAGACAAAGGGCAAAGGCTAGAGGGATCCATGAGGTAGCCCACTAGAGAGAGAAAAGGGCAAAGGCTAGAGGGATCCATGAGGTAGCCCACTAGAGAGAGAAAAGGGCAAAGGCTAGAGGGATCCATGAGGCAGCCCACTAGAGAGAGAGACATCAGTATGAACCCACACTGAACACAAATCCTTGCAGATAGACAAAGAAATTCTTAATACATAAGCATATATGCAAGGGTTAGGAGACATCAATTTCCTTAGTCTCTTAGTTGAGGAAACTATAAGCAGGATCCCCCCAATTACAACACGACACTTAGCATCCTGAACTTGACTTCTTTCTTTCTTTCTTTCTTTCTTTCTTTCTTTCTTTCTTTCTTTCCCTCTCCTTTTTGGTTTGTTTGTTTGTTTGTTTGTTTGGAGACAGGGTTTCTCTGTGTAGCCCCAGCTGTCCCAGAATTCACTCTGTAGTCTAGGCTGGTCTCCAACTCACAGAGATCCACCTGTTTCTGCCTCCTGAGTGCTGGAATTAAAGGTGTGTGTGCCACCACTGCCCGGATGGAACTTGATTTCTAATACCACTCTCCAATAAAGGAAACCAAGGCTCCTTAAAGAAATGGATGATTAAGACGGAGCAAAAATAAGTCAACTTGAAGCATCCGGTGACCTGACTACATCACTAGCACCTACACAAAGAGGGAAGCAGAGAAAATAAACAAGTGCTTAAAAAAACAAACTAGAGCAACACTCCCACAGTGAGGCCAGGCATGCCACTAAGAGTCAGGGGAGCTGGCTGGGAATGCTCCCCAGGCCAATACTGGCAATGCTTAAAACTGAAAGTCTAGCCGGGCAGTGGTGGCGCACGCTTTAATCCCAACACTTGGGAGGCAGAGGCAAGAAGATTTCTGAGTTCGAGGCCAGCCTGGTCTACAGAGTGAGTTCCAGGTCAGCCAGGGCTACACAGAGAAGCCCTGTCTCAAAACAAACAAACAAACAAACAAACAAAAAACCTTGAAAGTCTATAATGATACAAATGGCTGAATATGGGCTGGTGAGATGGCTTGCTGGGTAAAGCCTGCCAAGCATGAAGACTGGCGTTCAGATCCCTAGCACCCACATGAACACCTGGTGGGCATGGAGCACACCTGTAATCCCAGCACCCAAGAGCCAGAGACAGGGGATTCCCTGGAACCAGGTAGCCAGGTAGACTATGCACATACACACATATGCACACACATACACACACAACAATGCTGAGTGAATAAATAAGGACATGAGATTAGAATTCTAAATAACTGCCGGGCCGTGGTGGCACACGCCTATACTATAATCCCAGCACTTGGGAGGCAGAGGCTGGCATATTTCTGATTTCAAGGCCAGCCTGCTCTACAGAGTGAGTTCCAGGACTACACAGAGAAACCCTGTCTCGAAAAACCAAAACAAAAAACAAAACAAAAAAGAATTCTAAGTAACTTATTTCTAAACACCCCCTCAAGGAAGTGAAGCATAATTTCCACAGCCTAAGTGTGGGTTGAGCATAGTGACTTCCTTTCAAAGACTACAATATAGATGGGTGAGGAGCCACTATAAGAGATGCCTGACAAAACTCACCTCAGCCAGGGGAGCAAGCCTCCCATCAGTGAGGACCTATGCACATGTGTGGATGTATATACAGGGCAATACTCTACTTAGCACACTGTGACACCATCAGATCTGTCACTTAGCACCTATGGTCTTCCTTCTCAAACTCTAGATCCAAAAGAAACATTAGACCAACCAAATCAAGTCATTGTACAAAGTGCCTGGTGAGTATCTCATAGACTGGGAAGCACGCCCAACCCAAGGAAAGTCTGAAAAACTGTAGTAACTCTCAATTATGAGGGGGATTCTGACACAGAAATAAGTCAATAAAGTAAAATGTAAGAAAGCAGAGAAACTATGGAATTTAATTAGTGCAAGTCCCATTAATGATTCATAGACTGTGAGACACACCACGGAAGACACTAGTCCTCAGGGAAACACTGTGAGGATATGGAACTCTGTGTGACCTTCCCAACTGTTCTGCAATCCCAAATCCATTCTAAAATGCGCATTTATGCAAGAGACGTTACTTTTAAAGGAAAACTGGCCCCACAGAATTCTAAACCCAAGTAAATTTCAGAGGGATGTAACTCTCAATTATACTTATCAATTACTACAGATGTTCAATCTGACTCCTATCACCAGGTGTGTGAAAAGAAAGCCAGAGACAGCAAAGCAAAGGGAAACGGGACCCTCCCAGGCTGTGCAGGGCACACAGCTCATGTTCCTGCCCAGCTTCCCACAGCTGGCCGGCCAGGTGTCAGCATCCCAGGCTGAGCAAAGGTGCAAAGGTCGTGGGAACTGTTAGCTACTTCACCAGCCTGAGGAGGGATGGCCTCAGGGAGAGCATAACACATTTTTCAAAATAACTTCTTTCTCAGAATTGTTCTCAAGACAAGATTGGTGGAGGGCCCTCCCTAAGCTGAAAGCAGAAGAAAGGGCAAGACACACAAAGCAGGAGGAGGGAGAGGGGGAGAAGTGAAGCAGGCCGGGGGCGGGGGTGCGGCCGAAGGACTGGGGAGTGCAAAGCACAGCTACCAGCTGCCAAGGAATATCTCACATCATGAGTAGCTTTCTGCAGCTAAGGCTGAGTAATACGGATGACACCGAGCACATTACACTGTTGGATTTCTGCAAACTCGGTGGAAAAATCTGAACAATGGCTCCAACACAGCCCCAGCCTTTTATTCTTGTCCCCAATGCTTAGGGATTAAGGACTGCCAAAACTTTGCATGCATAGCTCCTCTGGGCCAGATTCTCTCCAGAGAGATTAATGATGAGGACCCCCCAGCCCTGACCCCACTCCCTATCCCACCCCCACATCAAGCCTCAGAAACCAGCATCACAGTTAACAAACTCAAGTGACTCTCATGCCTACCGAGTCTGGCAACCACTGTGGGTACTTTCTTCTTCATGTTATCACCACCCCATCCCTTCCTTTGTCATCAACAGACAAAGATGATCCCTCGTTCATCCAGGGCTGTCTGTTCAGGGAACTATGCAGGTCACATATCTCTACTCAGAAAGGCTAGAGACCAAAAGTATTTTAAATGTCAGGAGAGGATTTTAGATACTGGAATATTTACATATACTTAATGAGATGTTTTGGGTCTGGGACCCAAGTCTAAACATAAATTTCATTTATGTTCCAGACATACCTTGAAACATATAGCCTGGGGGTAAGTTTGTACAAAATTTTGAGCACACCTGTATTTCAACTATGGCCCATCACATGAAACCAGGTGGGATCTTTTCAACTTGTGGAATCATGTTAGCATTCAAAACACTTCAAATCTTAGAGAATGTTCCATTCTGGGGGGTGGGGAGGAGATAGAGAAAGGTATAATGATATATAGAGAGAAACGTTTCTGTATGTAGATCATATGATCTACGTGACTTTTCAAAATAGTTCTATTCACAATTTTTTTCTTTTCTACTCTTTCACTAACTGCTTGCTATTAATAATCCAACACATCTGTAGAAACCATTGCCCATAGTTAATCCAGCAGTGCAAAACATTCAAGAGTTTAGTGTTAAGGTAAAACCCAAATACTCTGAAAAAGAACGCTGTCAGAAGTAGTATTTCCTATTGACCACTAAATTCCACAAAACAGACTCAACACCCAGGAGCATATGTAATAAAATTACAATAAACGTGGAAATCAGAATGGGAGCAATGAAACGAGTTAAAACACAAACAGTGTAAGCTGTGTTAAAGCTGAGCCACAGACGTGATTTCTGAGTTCTGAAGCAAAGGGGGAGGAGAACTGGAGTCAGCAACATGATTCACGTCAATCACGCCGACACCACACCCACGTCTCAGAAGAAATATTCCCAAGGCCCTTCAGTCAAGGAAGATGCTTCTAGTGCCGTGGTTCTCAATGTTTGCTTTCAGGGCCAGGAGCATCGTCATCGGCACCTCCTGCAACCTGCTAAATATACAGGGTCAGAGCTCAAGGTGAGACCCACCCACCTGTGTAACAGACCCTGCAGGTGACAGCCATGCCAGCCGCCTGCGTTCTGCGGACTCCTGCCTTGCTGGGTCTTCACACACCTTACACTGAGGGTGGTTACACACCTGTTCAGAAACATCCCAACATGCCACCCCAGGGGTTTTCCCCAGGGCATGATGAGGGCAATGCTGACCTACAAAGCCTCGAAACATGGAGCCTAGCAGACAGGGCAGGCTGTGTGATCTGGGTCTCCCAAGGTCACGTATCAGACATGGTTCTGAACATCTTCAGGATAATGGATAAATATGTACATGAATGGACATCTGCTCAACAATACCACTTGGGCAATAAGTACCCATAAGCAAATACAGAATGTCATTTTCTTTTTTTCTTTTCTTTCTTTTTTTTGTTTTTCAAGACAGGGTTTCTCTGTGTAGCCCTGGCTGTCCTGGAACTCACTCTGTAGACCAGGCTGGCCTCGAACTCAGAAATCCGCCTGCCTCTGCCTCCCAAGTGCTGGGATTAAAGGCATGTGCCACCACCGCCTGGGACAGAATGTCATTTTCAAAGGCTGTAGAACTGTTTCCATGAATTTGTTTTAGTGGAGGGAAAATTACCAGTTATAATCAAACATCTTCCCGTCTTAATTAAAAAAAAAAAAAAAGATAAAATCTGCACAAAGCCTTTCCACAGAAGCTCTGCGGTTTTTAGCTCCACAGTCCAGTAAGAGGATGCACTTAGTACCAGCCCAGCTTTACAACTGAGAAACACCCACAAGAGAGTACGGGTGCCAGAGGACTCATCGCCCTAGAACCTTGTTCCTTTGACTTTAAGCATCAGTGTCTGCAGGCAGCTCTGCCCTCCATCACTTTTCTCAGGGTTCAGCCAGGAGAAGTGTGCCTGTGTCAGGCATGTGACAGGATCCCACAGACATCACAGAGCAGGCCTCTGCTTGCTGAGAACACGGAGGCTCAAAGACCCATCTTGGGATCCCATTTCTCTCTTTTGAGACGAAGTGCTAGTGATTGGTAAGAAGAGGTTAGGGGTGGGCTGTCTGGGTCCAAAATCTGTAGCAGAAATTGCCTTAGAGATTGTTGTCATGCTCAGTGGCCAGGTAGCACAGGAGAACTGAGCCCAACCAACGTAGTACTTTTCATTTGACTTTTCTCCCTAGGCAATCCTGACTTGACATGTCATTTCATAAGATACACACACACACACCTGGAAGCTCTTCCAAGCATCCTAGGTAAGGACCTGTTGTCTATCTGGAAAGACAGTATTTATTGTCATTATAAGAACGTTACAAGCAGGGCATACATCATCTCTGGGAAGTCACATTCTTTCTAGAATGATTCCAGGTCACAGGCCCTTCAACTAGGCCAGAGTTAAGGAGTTGGCATCAACACTCATCCATCCAGCTATTCATCCAAGAAACATTTATCAGATAACATTATGCACCATATACCAAGCTGAGTGCCAAAAATAGGGAGATCTGTGGAAGAGAGTAGAACCAAGCTGGGCGTGCCCCTTGCGCTGTGATCTAACCCATGGGACCTCACCCATGGTGAACCTCTGCAGTTGTTCCACCATAGCTAACATCTAATGCATGGGGTCTCTGCCTCTCTCTTTGGGGCAGCAGAATCTCCTATTGATTTTTTGGATCTCATGTCCCTTACAGATGTTGTCATCTCAATAGTTTAGACTGGGGTACAAGTGGGCATAGGTCTCTTTGACATTAGCTACTGGCTGGTTCTACACTTCTCCACAGATACAATTCACACTGTTTTTATCTTTCTGTCTCTCTCCTCTTACTGCCATATCTTCCGCTGTCTCTTTTTTAAAAGACTTTTCTTTTTAAAGATATATGTATGTGAGTACACTGTAGTTGTCTTCAGACACACCAGAAGAGGGCATTAGATCCCATTACAGATGGTTGTGAGACACCACATGGCTGCTGGGAATTGAACTCAGGACCTCTGGAAGAGCAGATACCACTGAATCATCTCTCATCTCCTTCTGCTGTCTCTTAAGCTCTAGCTCCCTACTGCACTGAAATGGGGAAAAAGCCCTCACTGTTGCAGAAGAGATGGAACCCATAGGAAAGCGAGCACTTTCAAGAAAACAGGGTTCTTTACAGTCCAAAACATTGTTTCTCACACATCCCAGTAAGGTACCTCACTGCTATCTTACAACACAGAAGATGCCAGGAGCCAAGTTCTGACAGGTACCCTAAGCAGGGTTCAGACTGGAGACCTAAGGGCCTCTAGTCCAAATCTGTCATCACTAAAGAGCTGCAGGAGCCACAAGTGCCTCAGAGCCTTTGGCACCTGTATACACACACACACACACACACACACACACACACACACACACACATGAAAGCACCATGAAATATGAGATGGTGCAGGGCACTGCTTGCATAAGGATTTGCATTGATTACCAAGTCTGGATACAAGCTTCCTTGCCTAATGAACACCATTCATATTCTCAAAGCAATTAATGTAAGGCTGCAATGACTAGCTCCCATTTCCTCAGGACCGGGAAACAGTGAACTCTGACCTATTAATCCCAAAGTTACCTGACGCCAACCTGGGCTTCCCCTAACGTGGTCATCAGTCAACTTACAATTAAGTCCCACTGACCTTCCTGAAGGAGGCCTGGGTCAGGAGGCAGAGTCACAGAATACACTTTCCTTGAAGGGTTGAGTTTTCTTTCTGCAGTGGCTCCTCACTCTCTGTGATCTTCTCTCAACAACATAAATACAAAAGGACACAAAGTCATGGGAATGATCTTCCTAATCTAAAGTTTGCTTGAGGTTTCTTCAGCTCTCATTAGGGAAGGGGGGGGATGCTAATAATATATGACCATGGGGTTGTTTTTACGTCTTACTTGGTAAACCTGAACAGCAAGAGAAGTAAGACCTTATTAATCTAAAACTCCACACACCTTCTGAGTCGGGAGGACCAGGCTTCATTTGCAAAGAGCTTTGCAATCAGTTTCATCGGCTGACAGAACAGGTGGTAACACAGACCGCCTTCCATAGATTGAGAAATTGAGGCAAAAAGGCGAGACAGGAGGTGCAGGACGAGGGTGTGGTGATGCCCGAGCGTTCATCTCTCTGTTACTTTCCTCTGCACTGTTTTTATCTTTCAGACATTACCACCTTCCTGTGCTGCCAACGGCTGTGAGGGGCTGCCCGCTAACCCCTTGTGTGTGTTGTCTGCTTAGGCCTGCTTGCTTAAACCCTGCATGATCTCCTACGTGATTTGGGGCTTGCACGCTGCTTCTCCAACTCAGTTGGAAGCTCTCTCAGAGCAAGTGTCCTCACTACTTGATACATCACAGAGAATGATGATTTTATGGTTTGTTTTATTCTTCACTTTGAAGACAAAGGGTGACCTCAGTTCAAAGTAAAAGGAGAAACATGTTATGTGGCAAACGAGACTTTAAATGGAAATATACGGAAATGCACTCCACCGCTTTCCTCAGACTGGGAAAGGCTAAAAGAAACTTTACAATTTTTAGTTGTTTTTGTTACTACTCCACTATCAAGGAAATGTATAACATGCACATTCCTTCCTATCCCTTTAAAGAAACTAAAAGAGTGCTTTAAATACATTGCCCAGCCCAGCATGGTGGCACATGCCTTTAATCCCAGCACTGGGTAACCAGAGGTAGGTGGATCTCTGAGTTCAAGACCAGCATAGCATGGTCTACATAGAGAGAGCCTGTCTTGAAAAACCCATGACGGTCTTGATGATGATGATGATGATGATGATGATGATGACGACAACGACGACAAGGATACTTTTTCCAGAGCCAATACACTAACTAAATTGCAAACAATGAAATGACTAACATGTAAAATGCAAACAGATGAAATATTACCATAAATTATACCCACTGTCAAATCTTCTGAAAGAGTACTTAACTTGGGCTTTTCTCCATCCTTAAACAGATGGACCGGAGTCTTCCAAGATGCTATTCTATACCCCTCTCTGTATCCCACAGGACAGCTAAAGCACTTAGGTGCTATGGAAACATACTAGCCTAAACCGTGATATCGTGAAGGAGAACAGAGGTCTACTCTTGTCAATTTACCTAGTTCTGTCCTCCATCCACAGGCCTTCCCTGACAAGCCACTTCTGCCATCCACCCCTGGCCACACCCTGGGAGCATCTCTGCCCAGAAATCTACAACACTTAATAGACTCCTGCCCTTCTCCTATGATGCCTGATCTGTCTGGGTTGAGGGATTGCGTTCTGTGCTTCAGCACAAATAACTGAATTACATACTGTAGCAACTGTTTTTGTTAGCCCTTTGGACATTTTCTCCTTTTTGTTTTTAACATCCCTCCCACACACCCACTCCTCTCTGCGTTTTTCTCGTCTTGTCTTTCAACTACATCTAACAGGTCAAATTCTACCAAGAGCCAATCTTCTTATCATCTCTTGCCTCTGCTCAGATACACAAGCTCTGGTCACATACCTGGGGCCAGTGTGTGTGTGTGTGTGTGTGTGTGTGTGCATACATGTGTCTTAGTATGTCTGTGTTAATGTCTGTGTGTGTGCATGCAGATATGTGTATATGTGTGCACATGTATGTTTGAGTGCACACATGTTCATGTGCACATTTAATGAGAACAGGTGTGTACACTGATGTGCATTTATACCTGCGGAGGCCAGAGGCCAACCTCAAGTGTCTACCTTAGTCGATCCTCTCTCCTGCCATGTTTTGAGACAGGGCATTTACTTTTACCTGGAGCTTGTTAATGTGGCCAGACTGCTGGCCAACAGGCCTCAGGTTTCACCTGTTTCTACCTCCCCAGCAGTGGGATTCCAAGCATGAACCATCACATTTGCTCTTTGGAATGTGGGTTCTTGGGATCAAACTCAAGTCCTCATTGTCCCCATTCTGCTGACTGTGCACACCATATCTCCTAGCCCCAAACTCACAGTGCCAACTTTCCACTGGGTCTCAGCATCTCTTCAGATTTCTTACACTTTGCTCACCTCTTCTCTCTCCTCCTTCCAAGACTATCCGACTCCAGATACTGTCTTTAAGACCTCAACTCCTTTATACTCTGCTATGAAACACTAAAGCTGATTTGGAGGCTGCCTATCCCATTGTTTTTGTCCTTGTTCGGATCAAGTTCAAGTCTTACCATCGGCGAAACGATGGTAAGAATTATTGATGTAGCTTCTATGACACTTCTGGGAGATACAATCTAGCTAAAAACTTCCTGCTCCTCTGGCTCCTACAGTCTTCCTGCCTTCTTGTCTGCAGTGATCCCTGAGCCTTAGGTGCAAGAGTTGTCTTATCAGGTGGGACTTGACTCCACAATTCTGCATTTCATTCCTTGATGAGGGTGGAAACTACACTTCTCTGTGAGCATAAGGGTAAGTATTTAGAATGTCATTAGAAATTGTGCTGGCGAGTAAAGGGACAGCTGTAGGTTCTCCTCCAAGATCCATGACTTTACTAGCCCTCATAGGAGTGGCTGGCTATGCTATCAGTAACCAGGCATGATTTCCTTCTTGTTGAGTGTGCCTTACAGTTTGATTAGACAGCTGCTGGTTACCTCCTGCATCCTTTTAAGGTCACCACGCCATGCAGGTCATTGTTGTGGTGACACCATAGCTGAGCACTGGTTGCTTCCCTCCTTTGGAACCCTGCATGGCACCTTCTGGGGTCACCAATGCTAGTCCTCGGGGAGGGGGCTTCCAGGTCAGATACAGTCCAGGTCCGTCCTCTGGACCCTGTGTCTGAAATGCATGGTGTCTTGAGCAATAGGGACTTAACCTTCCATTTCTAGGCAGAAAAACAAGGGCAACAGCAATAGCCTATGTTTTGAAAGGCTCTGGGACAACCCTAACAACAACTCAAAGGAGGGTTTATCATGGTGGCACGTGCCTTTAATCCTAGTAGTTCAGAGGCAGTGGCAGACGGATCTCTGTGTGTTTGAGACCAGCCTGGTTTATATAGGAAGCTCCAGGCCAGCCAGACAAGGTTACAAAGTGAGACCATGTTTTGTTTTGGTTTTTTGTTTTGTTTTGTTTTTTGTTTGTTTGTTTTGTTTTTAAAAAAAAAAAGCACTTGGGAGGCAGAGGCAGGGAATTTTGAGTTCAGGGCCAGCCTGGTCTACAGAGTGAGTTCCAGGACAGCCAGGGCTACATAGAGAAACCCTGTCTCAAAAAAGAAAAAGAAAAACAAACAAACAAAAGCATGCTTCCATACCTCCTGCTTTTGGGGCAGCATTGTCAGCCCAGATGGGAAATTTTCACTTAAACTATCTAAGTAAACATATATATCAACTAATATGTAGTGTGGATATTTTTAGGTGGTTAATAGTATGTTTCCTTGTGTTTAATTATTATTTTTTGGATACCCTTATCACTGTTTTACCCTCATTTCTTCTTATTCTGTATTTATCTCCCTCTATTCCCACTAATTAGAACTCTCCTCCCCCATTTTCCCATAATGGGCCTGTGATCCAAACTGAGAGTTCATAAAAGAAGAGAAATGCAAATCAAAACAACTTTGATATTTCATCTTACCTCGTCATCAGAATGACAAAGTCAATGGAACAGCCAACATCAAACGCTAGAGGACGCGGGTGGAGGTGGGTACCCTCATTCACTGTCGGAGGGATCCCAAACTGGTGCAGCCACTATAGAAACCAGTGTGGAGAATTCTCAAAAAGCTAAAAGCAAGTCCACCAGGCCACCCAGCTTTAGCATTCCTTGGCCTCCATGACAAGGATGTGGTCCCAGTCCGCAAGAGCTAGGAAACGGAAACAAACTAAGGAAATGCCCTCCTACTGAAGACTGGATAGTGAAAAGCTGGTGCATATGCACTACAGAATACTATTCAGTTGTTAAAATAAACGAAGCCATGAACTTTGCAAGTAAGTGGATAGAACTAGGAAAGAGCATATTAAGTGAGGTAGCCCTGACTCTGAAAGTCAAAGTTCTCCTGTTCTTTCTTGTTTGAGGCTCCTACAGATGTGAGCATATATATCCTGGAGAAACTACAGAAATCAAGTAAGTAAAATGGGACCATTGCTGGAAGGGGACATGGTGGGCAACAGAGAGGGAAATGGTGGGGTGTGAGTGGATCTCTTCTTCCCCTCATCAGGACCAGCCATGCTCATTATCTACACTCCAGCAAGCAGACTGCTCCGGACAGCTTTGTTCTGATGTTCTTCTTTTTACAAGGGACAAGGGCTCTGTCTCGGAGATGTCCCTTAAGGACACCCTCACACTAAGGTGACACTGGCATCACCTGTGCAGAGGTTTTATTTCTAGGTGACCTGCTTCCCTGAAACTGATGCTACTCTTCACTCATTACCACGCTGAGGGATTAACCTGGTATCAGATGAAGGACGGCTATCAGTGGATTGTGTAGCTCTGACAAAACTTATGTTCCATGACACTGGCCCAAGCGGCACAGGCATTCAAGAAAAATGAACCTCATTTTTTTCTTGTTATGATGGTTGCAAAGTGATCTAGAGAGAAATACCTGACTATCCCACCTCCTCTGTGTCAGGGCCACAGGAAACATATATGTTGCACAAATATGCAGTAATACACATGAGCAACAAAAACCAAGCAGTCAAACAAAAATGAATCTGTGACTTCTCACAGGCATGGATGAATGCAGTGGCTGACATTACCAAAACAGTAAAAACAACCAAATAATCAAAGATCTTGTGGTCTTGCGAGGGACTGACGAGATGGCTCCACAGGTGAAAGCATTACTGCCACAAGCCAGACACTGAGCTTAGTCCCAGGAACACAAGGACAAAGCTGGAGGTGGCCGTGGCATCTATAATCCCAGCATCCATGGCCAAACAGAAGACAGAGGCAGGGACATGCAGCTAGCCTGGAGTATTCAGTAGAAGCAACAAGCGAGACCCAACCTTAACCATGTGCAAGGTGAGAAGCAACTCCTGACAGCTGACCTTTGACCTCCACAGATCTGCCTGTACATCCACCGGGAACCAGGCAAGTCAGTGTGCACATGAGTGTGTGTGCACACACAAACACACACACACACACACACACACACACACACACACAAATAAATATTTGTTTTAAATTAATCCTTTTAGTACCCTGGCTTCCTCACTAAGCTTGGCCTCTTCATTTTTCCCAAATTCAACAATTTGCTTCTGAAAAGGCTTTGTTACTACAGCAGAGCCTTTTGAGCACATTCCACTTTTTTTCTAACTAATTCCCTAAGAACACCACTTCTGACTATTTCACCTGTCTCCTTGTATTTTTCTAACACTGGGAAACCTCACCCAGTAAAACTCAAATACATAACCAAATATACACATCAACATGATCAAGGAACATGGTAAGTCTGTTTATTTTTCAAGATCTTTCTGAAAAAAAAGAGTCAACCTACTTTGAGTTTTTTTGCCTGTTCCAAATCCTATCTGCATAATCCCAGGCTGGTCTGCCTCTTCTCAAAGGGCACAGGGGTTATAAAATGACCTAAGAACAATGTTGGAAGTTTTAGACATGTCATACAGAAAACTCCACCAATAATGGTCTGAAACTCTATATAGTTTTTTGATAAGCTAAACATTTAATGGTGGTCAGTAGCCCTCTTTGCCTATTATGAATATTATCTGGGATAAATACCTTTTCCACTCATTCACAAACAGATCTTCTACCTACCCCATCCTGCAACAACCTACCCCGCTCCTCAACAAGGGGGACCCAACAATAGAACTTTTTACAGAAAGGTAACAAATGAAAATTCTACACCCCTTCCCTTCCAAGTACACAAACAGGATAAAGCTAGGGACTCACCCAGGCAGGGTTCTGAATAGTCTGAGTATTGGGCCCACCAACTGGAGACTAAATAATTCTCTATAATCTAAAAAGGAGACTATCTGCTATACAGTCTGAAATGAGCTGGAAAAGTCATGTAGGTAGGCATCAGCTGTGGTCTCCCAGTGATGGTGATCGCAGACTCACACCCATCCTTCCCATGAGTGCCAATATAGGAGACTCTTCATGCGTATGCATGTGGGTGTGCCTGTTAGTGGGTGTGCCTGTTAGTGTGCGCGTGTGTGTGTGTGTGTGTGTGTGTGTGTGTGTGTGTGATGGGATGGATGGGTGGATCTGCCATTCTTATGTTGAATGTTTCAATCCCTCCTGTCCCTCTCAGGCACTGGAACCCAAGATACTTGGAGTGGGGAAAAAAATGGCTACCTAAAATGAAAGATTATGGTATGTCCATGATGCTGTTCAATTGCAACAGCAAAAACTTCCTAGTTACAGTTGCAATATGCCTTTGCTTGCTTCTTGATCCTCAGGCCCTGGAAGCCACATCAGGCAACCAGGCAGGAAAGGAAGTTGAAGCTTTGGCCTTTCTTTTGAAGTTAATTTGAAAAGAAGTGTTTCAACAATACAAATCATTTCATCCAAAGAAAACACACGTGGATTTTTAAAAAGAAACGTAAATGTTTAATCCAGGCATCATTTTAGCCTCTACATTTTTTATGATAATGTAAAACAGAGAGAAACAATTCTATTTGTTAGACTTGTGTTCCTTTCTTTCCCCTCCGAATTGTATAAGAAGGTGGTTTCCAGGAGGACAATGCTACATGAAGAACACCATGTTCATTACTCTCCAGAATTACAAAGATGTTCAGGAGACATAGTGATACAATGCTATACTCTATATAAAATGATTTAGTAACTGTGCAGTGTTCCCAGGAAGAATCTTATACCATGACTCCTCTGTGGTGGGGTGGTTGCAGAATTATTTATCAGGATTCCCGCATCCTGAACTGGTGAGAACTGAACACTCTGCACTGAAGGCAAGTTTTACCTCTGAGACATCCAGCTGTGCTCTTACTACCCATGAGCCCTTGAGGACTGACAAGCCCAGAGACTGGGCTTTTGCCTTGCTTCATTTTAATTCAATTCCAACCAAAATAGCTACATGCGGTCACAATACTGAACAATATGGCTCTAAAATGCTCACCGCATTTGGGGACTCATTGTTTACCTTTCAAAAATAGAAAGTTAGGGTTTGGGCAGTCTTTCACATAAAGCAGTCTACTTGACATTTCACATAAGTTCTGGGAAAGCGGCTCCACCATGGTTTAACACTAGTTAAAAAAAGAAAAATTCACCTGTGGGAGCTATCATGGAAGTTCTTATACAAATAGAACATGCTAACATTGCCAGAGGTTCTAAAATAGTGTCCTAAAGGAAAAAAAAAACCTAAAAAAGTAAGCCTAAAATATGAAATATTTTATTTTGCTTATGTATATCTCTCAGGGTCACACTAACATCACTGAATGGACAATCTCAGTGCCAGGTCTTAGGACTGAAGAGGCAATAAAAGGAATAATGGAGTGTCAACTTCAGTTATGGATGCTCTGAGCACAGCTCAAAACTCTTCAGACCCAACCCTGCCTCAGAAACCAATGTCACCCAGAGGTTTGTCCATTGATGAACTCAGTAACCCATTTACCAAACATTTCATTGGTGCTTACTACATGTCAATCACAAAGCTGGATATATTAAGTTAAGGAACTCACTTTCTGTCTTTTTGGACTGAAATGTTGGGGGGAAAAACATATAAACACATTATAATACAATGTGGTAAGCTCAGGTTGAGCCCAGAGGGCAAGGAGATCGGACCTCTCCCAGAGGGCCCAGAGAGGAAGGAGGTAACATTTGAACTGAGAGCTCAGAATGAGGAATTCATATGGCAAAAGCAGGAAGGGGCATTCCAAGCCCTGTGGCTCAGGAAGGTGGGAAGTGGGCAGGAGAGCCTGATGGGAAATGGGAAACACAGGAAGTGCTGCTCAAGTACAAATCTGGAGTCAGGGAGTGGTAAGAAGAGAGGCTCAGATGGCACCAGGTCAAGGAACTTGGTCTTCAGGATATGCACAGTAACCAAGTAGCTGCCTGGCAATATACTGGAGGGGAGGTCTGCAGAGGCAAGGAGAAGCAGGAGACTGGCTTCACCCTAGAGATCAGTAATAAAGGCCTGCACACAGGCTGCTGTAATGGGAATCCAGAGAAGGGAGACCTCAGAAATCTCCAGATCTAGGAGATAGACAGTAATTAGAATTTGCTAGCCCAGGTGACCGGATGGATGTGGGAGCTAAAGCAAACAGGTATTCGGGATGACTCCCAGATTGTAAGCTTTGATGACTCTGTGAATGTGGCTAACTGTGAATGAACGAACACAGCCTGAAGCCACTCACGAACAACACATCTGACTCTGCCCTGTGCGAATACTTTATGGCTACCTCAGAAGACTCTTGCCAGGTAGACATTGTCACCTCCAATTCAAAAAGAAGCCGAGGACAGGTCCCAGTGGACCAAGGTGCTTGCCCACTGACCTGAGAGTTTGATTCCTGAACCCATGTCAAAACAGGAGAGAATTTTCTCCACAGATGTGTTCTCTGACCTACATGCATGTTACGACACACATGCAACCTCACATGCACATATCCTCCTACACAAATATCACACATAAGCCACTAACAGTAATTTGTTTTTTTAATGCAAAACACTGAAGCTTGAAAAATGAATGACTTGCTCAAGATCAAAACATCCAATAAGAGTGAGAGGCACAATTCTGATTCCAGTGCAGTCTAAACAAAGCAGGCAAGGCGGGGCTGGGAGGAATGGTGCTGCATCCCAGGCCTGCAGAGTTTCAGAAACCTTTTCAGATACATACATGGTAGCCAGCAGGTGGCTGGACTCCAGGTTACAAAATCAGGCAGAGACACGGGACCATCAGCCTAGGCATGGCAATGAAGACCAAGGAGCGTCCAGAGCTAGGGTGCAGGAGAAAAATAACTCTCCCTGAACTAAACTCCAAAAAAAAAGGATGGATGGCCAAAGAGTGAGAAACCCACTAAGGCAATGTAAGGCAGAGAAGCAGCAAAAAAGAAGAAAACCACAGACATGGAGTGCTCAGAGGTGAAGAGCACTGACTGCTCTTCCAAAGGTCCTGAGTTCAAATCCCAGCAACCATATGGTGGCTCACAACCATCCATGACGAGATCTGATGCACTCTTCTGGGGTGTCTGAAGGCAGCTATAGTGTTCTGGCATATAATAAATAAATAAATCTTTAAAAAAAA
>NW_022196912.1:88557512-88612088 GCF_008632895.1 Mastomys coucha | reverse complement strand
AAAAAAAAAAAGAAGAAGAAGAAGGAGGAGGAGGAGAAGAAGAAGGAGGAAGAGGAGGAGGAGGAGGAGGAGGAGGAAGAGGAGGAAGAGAAAGAAGAGGAGGAAGAGGAGGAGGAGGAGGAAGAGAAAGAAGAGGAGGAAGAGGAGGAGGAGGAGGAAGAAAAAGAAGAAAACAACAACATGGACTGAGCCAAAGCCAACAGGAGCCAGGTCGTGCTGAATGCTACAACAGCGGCTGGTCATATCCACTGGGTTAGGCAAGTGAGTACATCATTGCTGGGCCTGAGAAACGCAGACATGGCAAACACAGACCATGGCTGAAGAAGAGACAATGACCAATAGAGAGTGGTCTAGGAGAAAGTGGAGCAGATGGCAAAACAAGCAGCTGGCGACTGTGATTACACTTAAGGTTAAAAGGCACCAAACAGGCATTGGCGGCCATCCCACCCAACCATTCTTAAGCGTCTTAATAAAGCTGGATACAAAGTCATCTGTGAAGAGTCACTGAGGGAGAACCTCAGTGTGCAGAGAACAAAGAGAAGCAGAGAGCAGCAGCCTCCTGCCCAGCACAGCCTGATGCAGGTTAGGAGGAAGGAGTCTTGGCTTCAGCTGCCCAAGGATAGCAGGTGCGCGGGTATGTCACAGTGTCTGAGGTACTGAACACGTTCAAGGGCTCTCCATTTTACAGACTGCTCACCTCTGGCTGCCCACCGATACCTCGTCTCTACTCAGAGAAGGCTCCAGCCATAGAAACAAAGAATCCAGGAACACAGAACATCCTTTTCCCCTGGAGATCTTCCTAGACAGCCCTAACAAGGTGCTGTGCTAGCCCCGCAATACTCTGATGCTGCTGTGATCAACTGACCCTCAAAACACTCAAAACATGTCACTGGTGGGCTGGTAAGAAGGCTCAGAGAGTGAAGGCACATGCTTGTGTGTGTGTGTGTGTGTGTGTGTGTGTGTGTGTGTGTATGAAGTACGTAAGGATAAACCTACAAATGGCCTGCGAAAGCCTCTGTCTCTTGCCTTTCATACCGTACAGAAATTCAGCCCCGAAGACTCCTGGTTCCTAAAAGTGAGCCCAGCGCTCTGTGTCGGGGAAATGGCTATAATCACAAGCAATCTGGAACATAAAGCGACTCAAGGATAAAATGGGCACCAGTCCCTCCTCCTTGGAAGGTCAACAGGACATCCACACAGAGATCAGCTAAAGTGGAAATGCTTGACTCCAGACTCTGGTTCCTCCCAGCTCCCCACCTCACAAGACTGCAGCCCACAGAACAATGGAAACGTCAGGTCACACTCCTGTTCCATGCCCCCCAGCTGCCCTCCCGCTTCCTCTTTCACCCGGTTATGAGCTGTCATCTTTCCATGAAGGAATGCCAAGCGCTCAGGCCGTCTGACTGGCACTTCCTGCTCTTCAGGTTCTCTGCATGCTTCAAAAGGGTGGCTAGCTGAGGTGCTACCGGAAAGACCGCCCTCCCCACAGGCTTAGCTCCAGGTGTCCGCCCCTCGTGAGTCACCTGCCAGTTTCTAGCATATAGAACAAGATCTGCGATGTCAGGAGACTTCATCTAAGCATCACGGGCTGTGGACAGCCTCTCTCACAAGTGGCCCTTCGAAACTCAGACCGGGTGAGGCAAGTGTTTTGATGATGCTCACCTAGATTTCCGCTTAGCAAAAACGGGAAAGCAAACAAAAATTAAAATTATGATGTAGCAATACATTATAATAATGTTGGGCCTGAGCTGTCTGGTGGCAAGAAATGTATGTTGAAGCCACTCAGGAAACCGCTCGTAAGTCAGAGGTTTTCAGTCTTAATTACAAGCCCACAAAAATCTTCCCTGACGGTGTATATTTTTTTATGTTAAAAATAAAAAGATCAGTTTGGGTCAAATTATTTAAACACTTAACTGATGATCATCTTTTAAAAGGGAAAGTTCTCCATTTGATTTAGGAAACTCAGTACATCATATATAAGAAAATGGATCTTCAAAGTACCCTCCCTAGGTTTGAGCGTCTCTCCTCCTCAGGAGTCTACAGTGGACACAATTACAGGACATCGGGACATCAGTCTTTTCTTCTGAGTTAAGATTTTAAAGGGTCATGAAGCCCGGCATAAGTCTAGCAAGGAGAGTAGAAGAAATAGATTTGTCTAGTAAAAGAAAAAAAACAACAGACCCTAGATATTAAAAAGCAATAGCAGTGAGTGTTCACGGCACGTGGTGTGAACTGGCCACTTGCAGTAACTCGTAGATGGACTTAACACAGAAAAGCCACATCTCTGGCAGGAAAAGAATTAGCTTCAGGTAAACAGCTCTTCCTGCACATCATAAGGTGTGTACGGCAGGCTGGGATGGAGCTTTCTGGGACCTCACGGTAAAGAAGGAAATGGAATAGCTAGAAAAAGAAATTTCTGTTTACTATAAATCACGTATGCAAAATTGATATTGTCGATCCAGTCCACTGTTCGCCTCTTAACCTTCTCAGCTTCTCAAACCAGGAATCACATCCAAATGCTTGTTTATTTAATTCATGGCCTACTGTATGCTGTGCTTGATATGCTGGGCATTGAAGGGAGAACAAGTCAGACGCATGCCTCCTCTCAGCATTGAGAGTCTAATGAGGAAGGCAGAGCCAGGGCAGGGGATCCCAGAGTACTGTGAAAAAAAAAAATACTGTAATGCTTTGAAGGTCATGGGGGCTCCACTGATAAAGAAGTTAGGGGGGGAATCAGGTAACGAGCAGAAAGGAGGGGATCCCAGGACACACATACAGCTCGTGCATGGGGTCCTAAAGTCCATCTCTGTATCTCCAGAACCCAGCCCAAGGCAAATGCTCAATTAAGGCTCGTGGAAGAAGTGTGGACATTCTTAATGGAGTCAGAGAAGTCTTTCTTAAGAAAACCACCCTAGCTGCAGAAACCAAGAACAGAAAAGGGAGAATTACAGGTTCGGGGAGGTGTGATTTGTAACACAGAGAAAGAATTAGAAGCAGCAGCAAAAACACAGCAAGTTACACAAAATGCTGTGTGAAATACATGAAGCTACGGTGAAAAATGGCAGCATTAGTAATGTAGCTAAGGAAACAGGTGGATTATATGAGAAGTATGGGAAAGCGTAAAAGCGAGCATGCTTCATATCTCTAAGTACCAACTTATAAAATTACACAACCAACCAGCTCATTTATAGCACAGACATAAAATGTCCAGAGCCTCCCATGGTAAAGGTGACCATCCATGCAAATTCAAAGCCCACCCAGCCCACCGTCACTCACTGCAGACTCCTTTAGAAGTATAACACTGGGGCTGGAGAGATGGCTCAACAACCAAAAGTCCTTGTTGCCCTTGTAGAAAACCTGAGGTTGGTCTTCTGCAACCACCTTTAACCCTAGCCCCCCCCGAGGATCTGCAGCCTTCTTCTGCCCTCCACAGACAGCGGGCACACAGAGTACAGATACATACAAGCAGGCAAACACACGTACACATGAAATAAATACACCTTTAGAATCATTTCCAAAAATAAGTGCAACATTATTTCAATGACATCTTACAGTTACTAATCTGACAGCTGTTATGAGGTGATCCTGAATGGACGAGGTGATCCTAAGAACAAGCACAGAGAGGCTTCTAACAGCAGGTATCCTGAACCACAGCAGGCTAGGCTAACCGTCAGCAAAGAGTGTCAAGAAGGGGATGGTGCACACATCTGAGAGTTTCTTCAGCCACGGCCTTTCTAATTTACAGTTAGACCTTTCCCCCTAATACACTCAAGAAATATAAAACCCAATAAAATATAATTGTATTACAAAATTCTAAATGTTGAGAAAATAGTCTTGACATCCTAAAATAAACACCACCGGTTGTTAAATATAATTCTGCATAGTCTTTTTTGTTTTTTGGTTGGTTGGTTGGTTTTTTGGTTGGTTGGTTGGTTTGGTTGGTTGGTTGGTTGGTTGGTTGGTTGGTTGGTTGGTTGGTTGGGTTGGTTGGTTTTTTGTTTGTTTGTTTGTTTTATTGGTTGGTTGGTAGGTTTTTTTGGTTGGTTGGTTGGTTGGTTGGTTGGTTGGTTGGTTGGTTGGGTTGGTTGATTGGTTGGCTTTTTGTTTGTTTGTTTGTTTTATTGGTTGGTTGGTAGGTTTTTTTGGTTGGTTGGTTGGTTGGTTGGGTTGGTTTGCTTTGTTTCTGGCAACGTCTTACTCTGTAGCCCTGGTCGGTCTGGAACTCTCTATGATAGAGCAGCCTGGCCTTGAATTTGTAACAATGCTCTTGCTTTTGCTTCCTGGGTGCTGGGATAGCAACAGGTTCTACTTCACCTGTTTAAAAGGTCTCTGCTTATTTAGTCTGTCTGTATCATACTGGAGAGTGAAGCACTTACTCGGGCCATACGCCAGGTAGGTAACCAGATGGGCTGTGTCTCATCCCTCTCAATACATTTTATATGCCTATCTTAATCATTTTTTGTTATTATGAAATTGCAGATTCTTACTGGAAAAAATATGGAAAAATCAACATCCCCATAATCCCATTCCACTTCTACAACTGGTTCCCAGTGGTTAAGGGGATCCATCTTCCCATCTTCCCATCTTCCCAGGGCTACAAAGGACCACACTGTCTTACCCACAGTGGTGATGTTCAATCAGCTCTAAAACCAAAACAGAATTTATAGAGTATTGGCCAAAATGTGCCCCAAAGTGACAACTCATCCCAGTTAAGAATGACATTTGTCTGTCACTGAAAAAATGTGAATGTCTTCAATTATAGCTGCCACCCCACTCTCCACTAGAGATGTTGTTATTAGTAGTCAATGTAATTAATACCTGGCCAGATGCAAGCCTAAGGCAGCTCTAGCACTCAGACACATGGCTGACCCCAACAGTTTCAAATTTAAAAAAGCTTGGATTTGTACTAATGTTTCTCTTATTTTCATTTTTTATTTTAGAGGCGGGTCAAAGCTTGCTTACTTCTCTTGAAATGCATTGTTTTTTAATGTATCAAGGGCATCTTTCCACATCAATTCACTATCTTAACAGCCACGTGGGTGTAAGGGAACAAAAACAAAACAAAACAAAACAAAAGCAGAAGAATAAGAAGCCTGATCTTAAGATGGAGATAAATGGAGTACACAATTTAAAAGATTAGAAGGAGCAGATACCACAGACCTCAGAGGTAGGAGATAATGGCCTGCTTCATCCCGTGGGGGACAGATATAGCGACTCCCAGAGATCCCAGAGCCTCTTGGCAGCTGACCTAAGACTGCAGGAGCCCCTCTCCCAACTCCTGCCTCCACTCTGCCGCTGCTCTCAGACACAGTGGTCTGACTGCAGGGGCTACCAAGAATGACTGTGAAAGATGCCACAGCAGCTTTCTCTGTGAGGCAGCCATGACTTACTGGCCAACTGACCTGGGGAGCAACAGTCTCCCAGACTTTCACAGCTACACTGAAAGTAGAAGGAGAGGCCATCACCAATTATCTCAACTTGTGTTTAGGGTACCAAAGAGCTGCCCTTACAAGAGTGAACACTGCCATTATCCCGCTGCCTGGCAAACAACCAATGCCCAAGAGCGTCCCCCAGGATCTCCCTACCCCTCGCTACCTCCACGCTCAGTAAGTTCACCCAAGTATGTCCTTCCAGCGATCCAATGTGCTTTCACTAGTGTACACTAAATCCCCTGTACATAAAAGCCCCACAATTCAGAACATGGAAAATCAAAGGGGACTCAGTGATGAGAGTCTCTGTGCCTGTCCCTGCCCTGCCCAGGGCGGTACTCTCTTCCCCAAGGTTTTCTTGCTCAGAGAGAGAGAAAGAGAGATAGGCAGACAAAGCAACTCTACAGGACCTTGGCCCAAATTGCCATCCAGTAAAAGAAAGACTTATAAACATGGTCCTCCAGAATCCAGCATTTCCTGTTCCCTCTCCAAGAGAGAGGGAGAAAAATCTGAGTGGTGCACCTCTGTCTCCGCGTAGCTCAGTTAGTTATGGGGGACAAAGGGGATATCATCATTTAATCAAGAATCATTTCCTGACAGCTCTGCCCTTTCCTAAACAAGCATGACGTAATGTGTGCAAAGTAGCCAAAGGGGCAGAAACCATACCTTAGGACCCTACCACGGCAAACAAAGTAGTGCAAGCTGCAGGAGGAAGAAGTGGTTCATTTCCTCGTCTCGCGCCACGTGAGAGAGAACTGGCTGGCACAAAGAGGGCCAAAAACAACCTATAGCCCTCACAGAAACTGTCGCCAGGCTCAGATCCCAAAGGCCAGATTCCGTGCACTATGTGACCCCAAACCATGCCATTATTAGAGATCGGTAACACGTGTCTGGGATGACTGGGCACTGAAATAAGAGAAGGCATTTTAAAGAGCTGATGCAGCCCTTCTGATGTCCACACGCCCCTATCTTGTCCCATGAGCAGAAACTGGAAAGCCTCCTTCTCGTCACTTTCTGAGGCCGGCACCCTGAGCTCACAGGTATAGACAGATATGGTGGCATCACCTGCTGTATTCGTAGCCACAAAAGAGAGGACATTTGTTTACTAGGCTGCTAGTGAGCCAGTCAGGGGAGTGGAATCCAGTTGCAGAAATGGTTTTTCCGGGTAATGAGATGCTCTGGGTGCCTTGAGGGAGCATGGAACAGGCACACCAGTGGACCTCTACAAGGCAATTGGGGCTCATCTTGACAAACTCCTACACACCTAAGGACCTGTCAGTTCCCGCCTCTGCATTTTTGTGTGGTGTGTGTACAGAAAGACAGAGAGGCAAGACAGGCAGACACATATGCTGGTGCTCTTCCAGATGAGTGACAGCGAGCTGGTGGCCTTTAGACAGGTTAGCATCTCACCCTGAGCCCTGGAGAAGCTGGAGGAGAAGAGGGAGGGAGATGAAGAATGCGAGAATGGGAAAGAACACCACAGATGAGAGTAGATCTGAAAGTAACAAGCCAGCATGCATGAGCATCACACAAGCACTGCCCACTGCTCAGCCTATGCCTCCACAGTACCTGGTGCAAACATTTTGGGCACATGTCAGACACCCTATTGTGCACTCTAAAAAAGCTACATTCTGAGTCTATACATCCTCATTTGTAAAACAGAGATAATAGTATCCACCTAATAATAGTATCTACCATAACAGGACTACTGGGTGATAAAGATAACAAATGTTAAAGATGGGCACACAGTAGGTGCCCAACGAGTATGGCAAGTAGCATAGGACAGTGGAAAGGCCTACCGAATCTGGAATCTGAAATCATTCACCAGGTCCCAGCTACGTTCTTACGTTACCAGTTACCTGCCCAAGATCATGTATCTCCAAGCACAGTCAGTGATGAACTTAGAGAAACACTAGGGGGGCTCAAAGCCGAAAACACACAGAAAACAAAATAAACATTCAAACGCTATAAAAGGCCAAGCAAACAAACTATTTCTTAGGGAACTCCAGTAGACACTATAAAGAGCACAAACTGATCTCACACCTCTCAGGAAGATGGCATTTAAAATGGGTCCCAGCTTCAGAAGGAAACACTTGTCAGTCAGCAACAGATACAAGAAATACTGACTATCTGCTGTGGGCCAATCGCTGTGCTGGAAGCACAGGTGCGAAAGCCACTGAGGGACTGCACCCTGACAAAGCTGATGGCCATAGGATGGGATGAGTTACTAGTTGGGAGGATGGGTAAGCACGAAGAAGGAAAGGTCAGAAGTTGCATGCCAGAGCTAGTGCCCAGCCCATCACCTCATGGCCAACTACAATTAAAAAGCTGCCAATAAAACTTCTGCGTTTTTTATGAGGTCCATAAAGAACTGAAGAAGCTTCCCTCCATCTTAATCCGGTGTTCTGCATCCACACCCGCCGGAGCATCAGAGACAGAGGCACTATCTCTGTCCCCTCCATCAGTGACAAGATGCTGTCAGGCCACCTCCCTCTCTGGACTCTGCATGTGGCTGAGATGCCCTGTTTCTTGACCATTCAACCCTTTCTGGTCATTCAGAATATTCTTCCCAGCAACAGACCCCAAGAGAATGTAAACCTGGACCATATAGGCAGTCAGATGCCTCACCCTGGCTGTGACACATGGGGAGATCTGCCTTCCCCTGAGGACACAGCCTTGTAGGAAGCTCTTAGAAGGGATGGTGCTGACAGAGCCAGAGGGCTGCCAATCGAATGAACTGCAGTGGGACCTTCTCTGAGGGAGGAACAGGAAGGGCCTGGGCATTCCCCTGCGGGCTCCTTAGCTCTCTTGGCCTTAGATGAATCAACTTGAGAAACAAGCGGAACACCCTCCTCCAAGGGCATATTAACTTCCTCCCCTCGTCCCACTGCCTCAGCCACGCTCATTAAAGAGGTCATTCACCTGTTCCTTGGAAACTTGGGTCCTCTCTTCCTTTCTATCCCAGCAAAGGTACCTGGCTCCTCCCTCCATGACTGAATGAGCAAGACTAGAGGCACAAAGCGCTTTTAATGTCCGACTCCTCAGATGTGCTAGTCTGTGCTGCTGGAGAGGTCATGAGTGGCATTGCTAGGCTTCTGGTATATAAATCAGAGAGTGGCAAGGAGGCCTGGATATAATGACAGGTACCCACATCAGATATCTTCTTTCTCATCTCCTGCTTGGCACTTAACCACTACTTCCAGGTCACTGAGCCTAAGCCAGAGAACAGCACTCCACAAAAACGAGGTTTGAGGATAAACCATAGATGCTCCAATGGCATCGGCCCCGGAAATAGCACAGGAAGCTGTCATAAGAGCCACCGGGGGATTCCAGGACAACCCCAGGAGCCACAGAAGCACACACTGGCCATGGCATCCTCCAAAGCCCTGAAGAGAATCATAAAATCATCACCACGCAGAGACTGTTTAGAACCACAGCAGCTCATCCCCTGCCCCACAGAAAGCAATGGAATAAAAATAAAACACATTTTGTAATCACACCAGGATTTATTTCCCCTTTCAGTCTGGCACAGAGGCAACGAGATGACATTTTCATCCAAACTGCCAAACCAAAATCCCTCCCCCACGTTCAGGATGTCCACCCTCAGTTCCTCTTCCCATCAGCCCCACCCACACCCCCACACCCCCAGCCCTCCGTCCTCAGGTCCTCACTGTCCATCCTCAGAAAGATACAAGCAATCATCTGTGAACAGGTTTCAAAGAAAGAAGCAGTCCCAGAAAAGAGGCGGCTAAATTCCCAAGCCAATCCCAGACAATGCTGAAAATGACTTGTGGATAGGTGGCATCTACACCTCCAGCTAAGGTTCGGAAGGGAAGGTGACCGATGAAAAGAAGTCATTTAAACATCCACCTTCATAGCAGTTGGTCAGGGGACACCCAGGGCTGCGGGAAGGCTTTAAATCAAGCCCATGCTAACAGAACGGATTCATGAGCCACAGACAGACAGTTGTAGAGTGTCTGCTTCTCACCGCTGTTGTTGAGAAAGCCTTCCTTCTGCACGTGTTCAGCATGAAGCTCTGGAATATACACAGATGTAAATCTCTGGGCCACCAAAATGGGCATGCATTTGCTTCTGCTATAAGACAAGCTCCCTTGCATTTTCTCATGTCTATGGCTAGCATAACACCGGATAGGTACCTGCTCCAGCTAAGTGATAAATCTAGACTGGGCTATAGCAGGGCAGAGCTGAGGCATGGGTTTAGCATGAGTAAAGCCTGAGTTTTGGTCTCTAGCACCAAACAACAGCAGAAGTGATGAACCTCTTGGCATTGTGACAGTTCATTTTGAAATATTTCCAAAGAGGATAAAACAGCTCAGTACTGCAGGTGGGGAAATTCCACCTCAAGTCACTGTTGGTGCCGCTTCCTCCACACTCCACACAACTGCCCGTGCCAATAGTCAATCACGCCTACTTCTTCACTGTTTGATTGAAAAGAATGAAATCAAGCCAGAAGTGGTAATGCATACCTGTAATCCCAACACTCGAGAAGCTAAGACACGAGTGCTCTGAAGCTACTCAGGGCTACCAGTGAGCTCAAGGCCAGCCTACACTACACAGCAATACTTTGTCTCAAAAAAACAAAAACAAACAAACAAACAAACAAACAAAAACCCATAAATTAAAAATAGAAATATTGCTCAGGGTGGATATGCATATCTTTAATTCCAGCACTGAGGAGACAGAAGCAGACAGATGGCTATGAGTTCAAGGCCAGCCTGATCTATATATCTCATTCCAGGCCAGTCAGGGTTTTATAATGAGAATCTGTCTCAAAATGAAAGAAAAAAAACAAAACAAAACAAAACAAAACAGAAAAGGTAAGAGAAAAAGAAAAAGAACAGAATAAAAGGTGGGTAGGTACAGTGTGGCTGCTGGCACAATGATAAGTGGGGGTAAATCCCAAGTCAATTTAATTTGTGTTATACCCTCATTTACTGTTTTGAAGTGTTAAGAAAGCCTGGGTACCACTGTGCCAAGCGTTTCTTGAACAAAGCAGGCACTTCAATCCCTATCATCATTGTAGAGGCATACATAGAGCATATACAGAACATATACAGAGCATATACGATGCCCTTCCTATCCAGGGAGCCGTCCTACAAACTAACCCTGGGGTGTACCCTTAAAAGGCAAATATTCAGGCATCCTGCCTCAAAGTTATTCATCTTGCCCTGGAGCTACCTACACCTGGGGCAGGTAGAGCCAGCTCTGTCCTGGAGCAGGAATCTTTTCATTTGTTTGTGTGGAGAGAGAAATGAGAGAGAGGGACGGAAAGCTCACACGCACTGTAACCTGGAGCCCACTTGGTTCCGTTAGACTAGTTAGTGAGTGAGCCTTCGGAATCTACTTGTCTCTATCCCTGACTCAGGATTATAGCCAGACACCAGCATACTTGGTTTTTATGAGAGTACTGGGAACTCAAAACTTGGTTCTTCAAGCTCTCAAGCAAGCATTTTATCCACTGAACCATCTCTCCAGTCCTTGGGGCAAGAATCCTACCCTCCCTGGGCCTCAGCTACCCTGTGAAGAGGGGGATTATAATATGATCTATAGGTCTCCAAGGAACCATGGGGATCAGCTGAGTTAATGCATGTGAAGCACTTAGCCTGACACCTAATTAATCTTCCCTAAGAAGCTCCCTCCATGGCCTCCCACCCTTCCCCCTCCATTCATCTCTTCCCTCCTCCCTCCTGACACTGCAGGCCTCCAAGGCAGAGGCAACCACACTCCCGGATGCTACTGCTCTTCAATATGCACAGTTTGCAGTGATTTCTCCACCGTGGTCCATTAATCTGTGGCTTGTCCTTACCCAAGTACTGAAAGGTGTGCTCTCTGCACTGAGAAGGGCTACAATGATACATTTCTCTCATCTCAGTCTAAGTGCACATAGCCCAGACAAACCAAGAACAATATGGCTGTGGAGATGACTATAAGCGACTTAGGAAAAAGTCACAGAGACACCTCCTCCACCCCGAGACTGTCACTAAACAAACACCCTGGAAGGATGTTTGAAGGGAAGCCATTTCTGTGTGAATAACGCAGCGCATGCTACCCTAGAAATAGTGGTCAGAGGGAAATGATTAGTTAGGAAACAGAATAGAAACGGGAACTGAGGGCACATGAGCGCAGGGCCTTCTGTTGTGACAGAAATAGAAAGAAGCCCTCTTAGCAAGCTTCATAAGGCCCCTGAAGTTGGAAACTGAGAAACCAGCCTGTGGGGCTGGACACACTGGAGTCTAGCCTCGGCCACTCCCCCATGAGCTCAGAGCTATCACTATATTTAAAACAACAACAACTTAGTCCTGAATGACCACCAAGGTGCTTTCCTTCAGCTTGTAGAGCTAGCAATCTGGGCTTAGGGAAAATAGGCAATCACACAGGCAGGCCTAGGGAGAAAGAAGATTCAACCCAGCGAAAGCCAGCAAATCAGGTCAGGGGTCGTAGCCTGTGACCATCCTAGCCACCTCATTCACAAACAAACCTGTGCTATGCAGACCCACCAGCTACCCCAGCTGTACCTACAGCTGTCACACGGTCCCACAGCAGGCTCCGTGGCCTGAAAGGAACAGGTCTGCTCAGAGACCTAGCACTCACTCCGTAACACCCACTTGCTTTTTTGTCTCTTAAATTATCATAATCATTAAGCATTTGAACAAATGAAGGGGGAGGAAGAGAGGGTGAGATAGAGGAGGGAGATTAATTTGTCACTAAAATCTATTTTCAATATGTCACACCAGTGGTTAGGGTCATTTCATAGGAACACATGGTGCCCTGTGAACCTCAAGCCTGTCTTTTAGAGCAATATAGCTGAAAAATATCAGGTATCATCTAGCTCACACCTCATCCTGTTTCCCATAGGCTTGGCCACACTATTTCTGTATCTTGCTACATATCCAGCCTCAAACACAGCCTCTATGGCACTGGCTGTAGATGTCATTAGATCTCTTAGCACCAAGGGAACTTAAGATCAGCCAGCTCACTGCCCGTGTGAAAGCAAGATGCTGCTCTTCTGTCTTGAGCACCCAGGTTACCACCCGTCAATTACAGGTTCCACGGTATTGGGGTGGTACGATTTTGGGATGGGGGGTGGGGCTTGCTAGAAAACACCCCTGTCAACATCCAACAGAGCATGCACCACAGCATGCAGAACCTGTTTAGTATAATATCAAGGTTCTGGGAGCACAGGGCACACACTTAACAACTGCCCATCAAGGTTCCAGACTTCAGAAAAAGTCAACTGCCTCTACTACACTTTCACACACAAAATACGCACCTAGAAAGCACTTGTTCTGACTATCCCAGATGAGTTTCTTGGTGATAAAGACAATTCTGCCCATTCCAGCTTGACCAAGTTATAGACAAAACTTTTAAAGCGTCTCTGTACTCATATTTATTTTTCACACAAAATTTTACATTTTTGCAGTGTGTCATGAGATGTTATATAACAAGACACTACTCAAATTATCAGCTAGTGACAAAAAGCTAGATTTTTACTTCTCACAGTAAGTTCGATGTAAGAAAAGGGTAGGAAGAGACCTGTGGTCCACCCTGCATTCTTTACTCTGCCTGCTATCTTAGCCCAAGAACAAAGGAAACTCTTCTCCTAACAGTCTAATCCCTTCATTGTTTGAGAGGATCAACTGGTTAAGTTTCCTCTGTCCAGTCCCATGTCATATTTGTTGGTCACTGTCCTAGTTTGGTTCTTCCTGCTGTGATAAACACTGTGACAAAAGCAACCTAGGGAGGAACCACCAGTTTATTTCATCTAATGCTTCCCTGTCAGTCACCAGTTTATTTCATCTAATGCTTCCCTGTCAGTCAGTCACTGAGGGAAGTCAGTGCAGGAACTAAGTAAGGCAGGAGCCTAGAGGCGGAACTGGAGGCAGAAGCTGCCGGGGAACACTTCCCGGCTTGCTTGTTCAACTTTTTTTTTTTTTTTAATACAACCCAGGACTACCTATCCATTTCATTCACAAACAAACCTATACTATACAGACCCACCAGCTGTCCCAACTGTATCTACAGCTGTCAGATGGTCCCACAGCAGGCTCCATGGCCTCAAAGGAACAGGTCTGCTCTCTAGTAGCCTGGACCCTCCCACAGCAATCATTAATCAAGAAAATGTCCCCACAGATTTGTCCACAGACAATCTGATAGAGGCATTTTAAACGGAGGTTCCCTCCTTTCCAGATGTACCTGTGTCAAGCTTACAAAACCAACACGGTCCCCATTACTCCACAGGCTTAACCGTAGAAAGATCTGCTCTCTTGTTTGGGTTGCATTTGTTTGAGACTCGTTCATTTCTTAATTGAAGTTGCATTAAGCCCCTTCTCCTGGCAGGACTCTAGGCTCCAAGCCAGACCTTTGATTAATCAACCCCCAAACCAGGTCCTTTTGGCAAGCGCTTCACCTCACTTACTGGTAAATAGGAAATCCAGGCATAGGGCCTCAGACCCGCAATCCCATCAGTTGGGAGGCTGAAACAGGATGATTACAAGTTGTAGGCCAGTCGGCACATGAGAGAACCTACCAAAAAAATAACAGCCACCCCCACAACAAAGGGTTGACTAGAATCCAGGCCACCTTGTAAGCAGAAGGAGAATGTGAATACAGTAAGTGCATATAAAGAGGATCAGAGAAAAAAAAAAAACCTCACTGGAAACAGAGACCCAAAGAAACAGGGACAAAAATAATTTTCTCCATAGCTAACAACCCCTGGCTGAGTTGAGGCTGATACCACACGGTCCTCAGGCTTCAGGGCCTTATGTGCCATTTACATTCACTGAGCTGGGAACACGAAGCCGTCTTTCCAGATGCCATCCTTCAACGAACCAGTAAAGATTGCTCATTATCAGTTCTCGTGTAAGCCCTGGGGTTCAAGACACCACAGTGGTCCCAGAAGCCACTGGAAAATTCACACCGAGAGATGGAAAGATCTGTTGCATTTTCGATGGGGACGGTGACACCTCCGCCCTGTGGGTTCTGTGTGTGCAGCCACCACAGTGACACAGACAAAGGGCAGAGTTCCTGTGGAAACACTTACGGTGCGATGCTTCTGATCAGGTTGGGTCTTTGAAAAAAGGCACAAAGGCTTCGTTCACCCCAACAATAGGGAGTAATAAAGCCCAGTGGAAAGACGGTCTGGAGCCAGTAAGTCAGATTCCAACTAAGTCAAACATTGACTTAGGCAGAGATGAAAAAAAAATCTCATTAACTGAGAGATAAAGCCTGAAAATAAGTGGGACGCATTCTGGCATCTTCAGACTCTAGAGAGGTGCTTACTGATTAACTCATCATCAAGGGTACCTCTCCCAGCCTTATCTAATGCCAGAAAATGACAAGCCACAACCATCAGCATCCTTATGAATAAGGAGAATACCATTACATGGTTTTTAAAATGTGATCCACCATCATCGCTCCATGTACACTGAATTAGTAGCTTAAATGAAGGAAGAGGGAAGGCTCGGTGCAGAGCAAGCACAGAGGGGATCCCACAAAGCAGCAGGAAAGAAGGTAGCCCACCCCGAGACTGCTAGCAACTGAAATCAGGGCCACAGCCAAAGGCAGTCAGGTCTGAGAAGGTGCCTTTGCGGACTCCAACCTTCTTGGAACACTAGAAGAGAACCTGAGAGCTGGGGAAGAAATGCATTTTCCCCTAGGTCAACTCTGGCTCTAGTCTAGGACCTTCCTGAGGAGAGCTCACTGGTAGGTAAGGAGCTTGAACTTGGGGAAAACTGAAGTGTCTACCAGTTCCCTGGAGTGGCTTCTTCCTTTTGACATGTTCTCCACTGATGACACACAGGTCTTCAAAACTATGTCGGAGGGCTACTGGTCACACTCCTCAGTGGGTAAAGATACCTGCCACCAGGCCTAACAACCTGGATTTGATCCCTGAGACCCATAGGATGGAAAGAGAAAATGTATTCCCACAAGTTGTCATCTGACACGTGCATGGGCCATGACACAGAGGTATCTACATGTGAATAACACACGCACACAGAAAATAAATACATGAATGTAAGTTTTAAAATTTTTAAACAGTGACAACAGAAAGACATACTGATGAAAGGGATCATGTGATATCTTGATAGAAATGACTTGCCAAGATCATTATTCTTTTCTAATTTAAAACAAAATCACGAGTCACAATGAGTGATTTACGATTGTGCTCCCAGCACATGGGAGGCTAAGACAGGTCACTGGATATACAAGTGAGCTAATCTGGAAGTTACACAGTATTGGGACAGCCAATGCTATAGAGCTGAGCCCTGCCTAGAAGAATACCCTAGTACTATAAAAAATTAATGAAAGTAAAAATTTTATATGCATAAGTCCTACAGAGGCCAAATTATAACAAATGGAGTCAAAATGACCTCTGAAAAACTCAGTTCTGAGAGGAAATGCAAAACAGAGGACTGAGGCAGCAGCTTCAGGATATCTCCTGGGAAAGGAGTAGCTCAGGGACAATGAGTTTAAATGGCAGCCATCCCTTCATAGCTGCATCTCCGTGGACTCTGTGCTTCTCACTGGTGCCTGTTCTCATGAGGCCTCTTAATACATTCTGGCCATCTGATGCATCGGACAGTGTTTAACCTCTCAACTTCTCCTACTTTGAAATCTACATCCTATCACCCAAACTCAGTTATTAACTTTTTATTGGAGTCTGGGAAAAACATTTCTTGCACCACTTCACTTATTTACACAGCCAAGGGAACAAAATCCATTCTGGAATCATTCTCCATGAACTATTCCTGGGACTTCTCCAGACCTCATACATGCCCAGCCCCCAAAATGTACTGCTATCTCCATCAGAAAGATGCATCTCTAAAGGAAACCTTTCGGCTCACAGGGCAGAATCGATGGTGCTTAAGTCCCCATTCTGACTCAAGAACTGAGAGCAGTGAAGAATTTCTTCCTTCTACAACTCCTTGCAAAAACCTTACCCCATAAGGGCAGGCACTTCACCAGACGCAGACATGAGCCTGAGGGTCCCAGTGTTCGAACAGAGAACACGGCTTGGGGCTGAAAATAGCAAGGTCATCACCAAAGCCAGGGCAAAGAGCCACACATTCTCATTCACTCGAGACATCTGTCCCAGCAGTGCCACAGCAAATCAATATATCCACAATCCAGGTACAGGGCGTGCATGATAAAGAGGCGAAGAAGCCCAGCAGGGACTCAAACAACACAAGCTCTACTCACCAAGACTTCTGAGCAATTCCAACCTAGGACAAACCTTACTGGGTAGTACTGGGGAGCAAATGGTCTTTTGTTCTGAAATTTTAAAGGAGGACAGCTCAGAAAATGTGAATGTAAAGCCAACTGAAGCCCTGAAGTCCCAACCAAAACAAGTGTCTGGACAACAGACAAAAGTACAGATAATCCTATTTGGAATGAGGGCTAAAAGCATTTCCAATTTTCTGAGAGCCAATCAGAACTCTTGGTGCCCTTGATTTCATCCATAAACCCACATGCAAATGGTCCACTTTTTAAATTGGAGTTTCCCTCCTTGAAAGCGTGGCTGAACAATGCAACCCAATAAATATCAATTCAACTTCAGACCTGAATCAACAGAAACATCTTTTATTGTCTCTTGGAAGGGGCTGTTTATCATCACCCCCTTAACTGCAACAATAAAATATTTACGTCAGCTTTTCAAAGGACTCTTTCAGTCTTCTGCAGCTATAGAACATTACGACTTTATTTCTTCCTGGTTTGTTGATTTGCACTAACTGAGCCTTCAATAAACCCACTACCAAATAATTAAACCAAAAGATCCCACTGACAACTTTCCATCAACTAACTTCAGCTGGCTTTGTAGCTATGTATACAATGGGAACTTTGTTTTCCAATAGTCCTTGAAAGATCTCTAAGCAGACACTTGTGCAGAATTTATCCCAAATCCCTAGGAACCCTGCTTTCTATCTAGTGGTAGCTACAAGTAGCCTATTGATTTCCATGACTCAACCTCAAAGATAAAGCAAAAGAAGAAAGCTGCACTTAAACCTCCCTTCTAACTCTAAAATTTTGGGTAAATAAATGCCCTAGCATTACCCTGGGAAAAGGACCTGAGCTCTTAGCTTTATACAAGCATTGGGGGTGCAGGGGTGGCTGTGGCTATGTTGGTATCTATGACTTCAATAATGGTTGACATAAGTCCATCCTGAATTCTCCATGACCCTGTGAAGTAGGTACTGACAGAGATAGAAAGTTGAAGCTAGAGGCTGGGGAGAGGGCTCAGTGGGAAGGTGCCTGCCACAGCATGCAAACATGAGGATCTGAGTGTGGACCCCCACAACACACAGGTAAAAGGCTAGGGTGTGGCAGTACACATGTAATTCAAGGGCTGGGAGCTACACATACAAAGGCTCCATTCCACAGCTTCCAGACCACCTAGCCAATCAGTGAGTTCCAGCTTCAGTGAGAGACTATCTCAAAGAAAAAGAAAGAAGGAAAGAAGGAAGGAAGGAAGGAAGGAAGAAATAGGGGGAGAGGATGAAGGTGAGAGGGGAAGAGGGAGAGAAAGAATAGAAAAGAAAAATGAAAAAAAAAAGTAAAAAAAAAAAAAAACCAAAGAAAATATCAAAGTCAAATTTTGGCCTCTTCTCTACAGGAAGACCCACACATGCATGCTCATGTGCACACACACACAAACCACCACATATATACAGATATATACAAAAACACACATATATACCACATACAAACATAGAGACACAGAAAATACATCAAGAAAAAGGATGAATGATGAACAAATGGACGGACAGACAGATGGACAGACAGGATGCCTAACTTGCAGGAGTTAGACAGCTCTGCTAACCGGAGGCAAAACTAAGAGTGGAGTGAACCTAGCATCTTGCTGAAATCCGGCCATCACACCACGATGAACTGGTACAGACACGGTACAGAAGGCAGCTGTCCGACGGAGCTCTCGAAGCCTACCTCTGGGTTAGTAGCCCACAACTGCAGACTCTGCACGCCAACTTGTAAGACTTAGGCAGATGCACACGTGCCTTTTTATACTCAACACAGGCTAAACGGAGGTTCCAAGGCAGGGAGGGGGGCGGTCAGAAAGATAAAGGGAAAAATGACTGCAGATCAACCTTATTCAAAGCTATTTAAAATTGTCAAGAGCTAATTCATAAAATTATAACCAACCAAGTAAGGGAATTTCCCAAAGTAAGCAAGAATAAACTGTATGTAGTTTTCTTAGTAAGAATCTTATTTATGTCAGTTAGTTAATTTTCAGGTATAAGTTTATATTTTTATTAAAAGCAACCACCCTAGCACCCTACCAACCATACCACTGCAATTCAACTACCCTATCCCTTTAAATTATTAAAGCCTTCCACTAATACTTAGGAGTTTACAGAAACCAAATGAGAAAATGTAAAAGCTAGAACACAGTTCAGACTCTGGTTTCTCTCTCCACCACAGCTCTAGGCCTCCAGCCAGCGATCATGGACCTGAAGCTGGCAGACAAAAGCAGATTCTCGGGTTTGATAAGCAGAAGTTTCTCTGATGTCACCTGAGGAGCAACCACAAGGCTGCCCCTCCCCCGCCCTGAGAAACTTTCCCATGGCCACCTTGAAGCGATGGTGCCCTAAACACAGTCTCCTGAGTGACTTTTGTTGGCCAGTGTGCTTCTTTTCTGAATGTCACCGTCAACAAAGCATCCGCAGTTATTCCTTCTTGAGGGCCTACAGTGTGCCGGGCAGATTTAAGGTATGATGTGACATCCAACCCTGATCCCCCAGAGATGGAAGGAACCTGGTACCTGCCAGTGTTGAGATAGTAGCCCTGAGCCGGCTGGCTCCCACTCTCCCCTCTTCCCATCATCCTGACTTAGGTCTCACACACCAGGTTGCTCTGCCTCTGCCTGAGCACCTTGCTCTAACCTTCACACAGCTGTGTGTTTCTTATCATTGGTTATGACTGAGATGTCACCTCTGTGTACTCTCCTCTGCAGTTCTGGACAAAGCAGCTTTGGCTCTCTCGCTTAATACCATCCTGTTTCAATCTCGCAGCAAATCTCTGTACAATTTGTTATATTCTTTTCGTCACTTACTTTCTTGTCTTTTAAGGGGGGTGTTGTTGTTGTTGTTGTTTTTCTTTTTGACACACCATCTCTTGTAGCCCAGACTGGCCTTGTATTTGCCAAACAGCTGAAGATGACTTTGAATTTCCAATCCCTCTGCCTCTACTTCCCAAGGACTGGCATTACAGGCATGTACCACCATAACCAGTCTATACTTGTGTTTGGCATCCTATCTGGGGTTACCTGCTTGCTAGGTAAGCCTCTGCCCACTGAGCCCCTTTCCCCATCCTTTCCTTTATTGACCTCTCCGTGCAGGCAAGGGCTCCGTGAGGTTACAGTTCTGGGTTACATAGATGATGCTCCATGGGCCCCTCCAGAACACACCTGGGCACACAGTAGTGCCTGACTAACACCTGCGGATGACTGGACATTTACACTACCCCACATCGGGACACAGTAGAGAAAGAATGCTGGCCTAAAGGGCAGATGGCCAGATTCTCATGGCACCCACTACTAGCCAGGCGAGAGTTCCCTAGATGATCTCCATTCAGCTCATTTCCAACATCGTCACGCTGGGTGAAAGGGACCCGAGCCATAGGAGACCCCCAACTCCAACAATAATAGAAATGCAGAACTGCCATCCATGTCAGGGATCTGTCTTGCACTGACAGTCATACACCACAATGCTATTGCATCTCCTAAAGATGGCAAAGGGTTTGAGCGGAAGTTACAGAACAGACAAAGCCTACGCCATCTCACAGGGGAAAGTTTAGATCTTCCGAAGATACCAAACTAAGGTCACTCAACGAGGCCTAGTTTTGTTTTCTCTCTTTGTCTGCTGCAGACCTCAAGGCTCCTGTTCAAATACAGAGGCTTTTGAACATACCTCAATCATACGACCAAATAAAGAAATGGTCCTAAAGCAAACCAGGATCTACTATATTCCTCCACTAAGAAAAAAATAGAGCTTTTAAAGTGCAACCTTAAAATGCACAGCTCCTCTCTGTCTGTAACTGGCCAACTGTCTCCTAAGACTAACAGGGGGAAAAAGGTCTCTTGCAACACAAGGGACAAAGGCTAGAACCACACCGTGTGAGTTGTTAGCATTAACAAAAGCCTGAGCTTCGATATGATTCAAGCAGGCTATTTTACCTGGCACTCTATATCATCCAAAGTCAGGAATCAGGACCACTAATCAGGTGACACTAACTCCCAGAATATGATCAGAAAAGAAAAAAAAAAAAACAAAACAAAACACATGCATATTTTGCTAGAAACAGGTCCACAGTTTTTACCAGTCAGGACACTGAAATGGTTTGTGAGCCATCTGCTTAGCCTGAGCCCCGACTCTCAACTCTTCCAGCCACCATGAAACACAGACAAACATGTCAACGTGCCCAAGAGACTCGAAGCTGATGAATAAATGAGCACATTCCCATTTAGAAAACCATGCTAACACATACACGACTTGGAATTAAAGGCCACAGGAAAGTGCTGCAGACATGCAGGGGTGGTGCTGTGCCTGTACACGGGATAAATATGACTTTAAAAAAAAAAAAAAAAAACAACCTGTAGTTTTAGCTTGTGCAGAGAATGAGGCCTAGGTCTGAAATTAGGTTCACAGGGCCGGATAGGACATGCTCACACTGGCCCCAAATGACTTGGCTTATTAATGCAATTATGAGGGGCTGGTGTTGACCATGGTTCTATGCTCTGGCAAATTTCTTCAAGCACAAAGCAAACACTCCTGCTAACCCATTAAGCATTCCTCTACCTGTGAGGTCGAATGTGTACCAGGGACCTTTCCGAGGAGGCAGCAAACCGTAAATGTGCCTCTGATGAGTGGCCTGTGGGGGGTTTCCACCACACTCGTCCCCGGTGCCTTGATGGTCCGGGCTCTGATTCACCGGATCCTACGGAAGCAGACTGGCATCCTAACTGTGACAGAACCTTTTGGATGGTACTCAGGAAAACTTCCTGCCTTACAGGATTCTTCAGCACAGCCTTGCAGGGCTGCGATGGCCCTTTGGCTCCCTCCTCCATCTAATTAAAACATCTGTCCTGCAAGTGATTTATTGTGTTGTCACCTCCTAGGGTGGAGATATAGACTCGTGGCTACAGACACTTCAAGACTACAAAGCTTTAATTACCCGGCTAATGAGAATCTATCAAAGGCTTAAACAGTGGTATAGTCTCTCCTCCTTCTCTCCCCTCCCCCTCCCCCCTCTGACACGAGGTAAGAGGGACATAACTTACAACTGCCCCATAGAGAAGAAGTGCATTAGTGTAAATTAAGAACTACAACCACCTGGCTTGAAATGAGGCTTAACCATAATTACTTCAGTCTGATTTTTAAGCCAAGGAAATAACGCCAACATCACCGTTGATGCCGGACAAGTCATTTGGACACAGGCTCAATCCTCTCCCAGCCTGTGCGATTGAGATGTGGGGCCAATTCAATTCATAGGAGTCACTAACTCTAATGAGACATAACTCACATTGACTGTTTTACCAACCCAGCTGCTCCCAAAAGGAGGAAATGACGGTCGCCTAAAGAAGGAAATGACATGGAGAGTCGCCTACAGGACAGAAGCAGTGGCTATGCAGGTGAAAGGGTCCTTAGGGATATCCTGGTGCGATACTTTGGCGATAAAAGCCAGAAAGCTGAGACTCTGACAAGTAGAGATTAGCCTGAGATCCCAGCTGACAGGGGACAATGTCACACGCTGAGCCCAGTTCTCCTGACTGGAGTTACAGCACAGCCCTCATATATGCTGTAAGCTGTGATCTATAAAGCAAAGTGAGGCTTACCTAATATATGCAAGCACTGGGTCCAAACCTCAGCACTACAATAAAATAAGATACAGAGGGTCTTCTTCTAATGGAATGGTTCCTACAATACCAATTTCCAGTAAAAGTTAACTCCCTAACATAATCACTAGAACATCTGCTTTCCTGAGTAGGACACAACTCTACAGATCTACACTGGAATCTAGATAAATCTCAATCAGTATACTTATAAATTAAGGACTATCTTCTATGTATACATAGTATACAGTTCTCGAATGTGCTCATGTGTATGTGTCACATTTCCTGTGAGCACAGCAGCAATAGTGCTTGGGCTGGAATTTTAGTTCCCACATTCCAGAAATGGAGGCATAGGCGATTGTGTCACCAGCTCGATCCCTCCCCGGGCTGAGAAGGCACTGAGTCAAAGGGTCTGCTTACGTAACAGGGAGCGGTGGAGTCTGGGGCAAACTGCAGTGTCGCAGTACTAAATGGCTCCTGGTTCTGCGTAAAAAGGATTTGTGCCAAGTAAGTACACCTTCAGGCTGTGGGCAGGCACATCCACCGTCAGACTTATGGCGATGCTTCGGAACTAGGTTGATTTTTCAGTGCAACTTCTACAACTCTCTTAAGATCCACTACTGAACTTGAGGCGCTGTGTGAGTCAAATACAGTGTTCACTGCTTTCAGCCCTTGGAAGTCACAAGTATTTGCAGGCTATTTACAGATATCAAAACCTAACTCCTTCCCATAGTTTTGCAAAGCCTCTGGGGGAAGAGGGGTCAGAGACAGGAAGGCCTTTCACCTGTGATGGCTCCTGGAGAGCATCATCAGGTCAGAAGATCCTATTCCTCTTGAGGAAGGATCTTTCCACCCTTTAAGCAAAGCAGGCCATCCAGGATTATCTAGGTAAGAGCATTATAAATCAGCTCCTCTTCCATCCAGGAAAATGTTCTGTATTTCCCCCAAACCTGTTGCTTACCAATACCTGACGACCGGCCTCTGTGCTGTAACTTCCTGGATGGTTTTGTTTATGGGTTTTCCATCCCCAATTTATCTCCTCATTGGAACTCTGAGACCTACCAAGGAACAGGCTGTGTCTGTTTCACCCACGGACTCTCAAGGGTTCAACATCAAGCCTGGCCCACAGCTCACTCTTCCACGGTAGGGATGCCTAGCTGGGCATTACAGATAGAAATGTGCCTGTTACTCTAGCTATCTCAAGACCGGGGGTGGGAGGGCACAGGAGGGGGCTGAGGGGGAAGAAGCTTAGTCACTTGCCCACTGTATACTCTGAACTGCTGCAGACCAGTGTCCCAGATGTCTGTGAGAGACAACCCATTCACACTCCATTCCTTCAGTTTGGAGACACTGAGGCCAAGAGAGAACAAAGGAACAGGAAAGCAGAAGTGGGCAGGTTTCTGGGAGCTGGTATTGCCTGGTCTGAAGCCTGTGGGTAGGAAATAGCACTATGCTCGGCCTGTGGGGAACTGGAAGGTTCTCCCTCTGAAGCGTGTGGACTAGAGAGCGGGAGACTTGTGCCTCAAGAGGAAACCAGCAGCAAAACAAAGAAGAATATCCCAAACCAAATTAGAGACTGTTGGTTTCTCTGATCGGGCCTGAGAGACCGAGGAAGAGTTTGAGGTTTCTAGGTGGCAACTTCCGAAAAGGCCACTTGGGGCGTTAGAACAATAAGAGTGGAAAGCAGTCACTACACAGGCTCGATCTCTCATTACATCGTTATAAAAGGGAACTTAGCCATATTGATACACAATGAGGTATGCAATAGCCAACTGTCACATAATATATGTATCTATACCTGCAGAAGACCTCGGGGACTTCCCCTCCCTAACTGCTGCCCACCTCATAAAATTTCATCCACTTCTGCCACCACAAGGTACCTTTTCAGATGCTCTCCGGATAACCACACAGCACAGGAGACATGATTCAGACCCCACCCACCAACCTCAGTAGCTCGCCAAGGCTAAAGATATGCAGTTCTTGCTCAAGACTCCAGACTTAACATGGCGCTCAAAACTTGCAACTGAAGGAAATTACCAATGCAAGAAAACCATAGACTTTAAGAATGAATAAAGCCAGGAATGGTCCACCTATGTTAGTTTGCTTGCTACTGCTGTGGTAAAGGCCATGACTAAAAGCAACCTGGGGAATAAAGAGCTCATTCTACCTTGCAGCTCACAGCCCTTTATGGAAGAAAACTCAAGGCAGGAATCTGGAGGCAGGAACTGAGGCAGAGGCCATGGGGGAACTCTGCTCCCTGGTCTGCTTGCTGGTTTAGTTTTTTATACAACCCACGAGCATCTACGGGGGGGTGGGGAGGTGGCTGGGCCCTCCTGCCCCAGAAAACTAACTAGCCCACCTCGCATAGCGTTTTCCATCTCTAATATATTTAATGGACATAAACATCCAACCCAGTCTTTCAAGTTCAACTGGGTCTGCCACTTATAAACAGATACAGCACCAACTGGCTTAGAAGATGAATGAAAAGTTTAAAGAAAAAGATATTTCCAAAATAACATACACTTTATTGGCTCCAACATCACATAAAACTTCTTTCTTTTATTTATTTGATGGTTTGTTTGTTCGTTTTTGTATTTTGTATTCATTTGTTTAACAAATATCCGGTATCACACACCACAGACCGTTCACAGCGCTGGGGTCAGAAGCGTCTCCTGCTCCCTAAGACCTTACACTCTACAGAAGGAAGATGTGAGGGCTAGCAGTGTGGCTCAGTGACGGAGAGACTGGCTCGCATGGGTGAAGCCCTGGGTTCAATCACCAATATTGAAAACATAGGAGAGGTATAATAAAGAAGTTGATTAGCAAAGTGATCTCAGAGAGTGACTAAGAGCAGAGACGGGGACAATGCTCCCAGGGAGGCGGATATCCATCCCAGCCATAACCTACGTGACCAAGCAACCAGCCCTCCCAGAGCAAAACCCATCTCCTGATAAAATGGAACGACTTAGATAGCTCATTCAGACAGCGGAACAGACCTCCCTTGAGAGTCTAAATCACATTCCCCTAAAACACTGCAAGCTAGTCAATGCTAGACACTTCTTACAGCTGCCTCAGGGGGAACAAAAATCAATCATGAGAATTAATAACCACTACAAAGTACAAAAGAGAAGGAGCCAAGTGATAGAAAATATGGAAGAATTTGGGTGTAAAAACCTCACGCCCTTGTGTCCAGCAATCAGGTCAGGAGACAGTCACTGGCGGCCCAACAGGGCACCAGGAGGCCTCACCTGACAGGACTATCAAACGGGCATCTCAAAGAGAAACTGAGAGAGCTGCTCTCCATGGCCACACAGAACAGAATGTCTTCGGGAGGCTGGACAGGAAAAGAACCTGGGATCCCGCCAAGCAGGTCCTTCCTTCCTGAGGGGCGCCAAGGTCTTTCCATGACGCAGCCTCCAGCTCCGCCTGCCTCCTTCATGTCCTCAACACCCAGCATCAAGCTTTAGACACCAGGGGAGTCAGACAACAAGGGCAAAGACCAGGGGGAAGTGGAAACAGTGCCTCAAGCAAACTCTGAATGTTCTGGAGTCCAAGAAATTATGCAAAACAAACAAGTTCCAGAAGAATCAGAAAAAAAAAAGAATGTAAGTGATAATCTAGACAATGAAAGTGTCCAAAAATTAACTTAATACATTTGCTCTATTGGGGTTTGGTTTTCTAGGATCATGTCTGAGGGAGCAACACTGCTTCCCAGAGGTAGTGCTGACTCAAATCTGTCATCATCAGCCTTCACTTTACACATTCAGCAAAACAAAGATGATAAACTTTGACTGTTTTCCTACAGTCTTCTTGAAGTATGACTGAACTGTAATGCGAGGCACATTTGTAAAGTGAACAACTGGGTGGGCTTTTGGCGTAGTCAGTGTGAACCCATCATCTCCGTAAAAATAATAAACAATTCACCTGTCCCCAGAATGCCCTTGTGCCTCCATTGCGTCCTATCTATCCCTCATCCCCAGACACCCATGAATGTGCTTCCTGTCACCAAGGGCTTAATTTCATTTTCCAGAACTTTGTATGAATAGAATCCTACAATAATGTTCTTTGAGGGGAGTGGGATGTGAGAGACATGGCTGTGGCCAACCCACAGGGCAGATTTCCTTTGAGATTCACCCACATTGCTGCATGGTATCACTAATTCATGTGTTCTGACAGTTTATCTACACATTCCTGTTTGTTGCCATCACAGATGAAACCGCTGTAGATGATCATGCACCGGTCGTATTGTGAATGGTTCGATCTCTCTTGGCAAACTCACGGGTAGATAAATCATACAGTAAGTCCAAGTTTGGTTTTCCAAGAGGATTGCAGCATTTGACCTTCCCAACAGCTGTGTGGGGCAGCTACAGCTGCACCCTTCCTCACCTACACTTGTGATAGGCAGGACACTGACTCTGGCCTTTAGGGGTGCGGGGGGAGTGAATACAGTGATATTTTGTTTTGTTTTTAATCTGTATTTCCTTAGTGATTAGGATTATGGAGTCTATTTCAATATGCTATTTATCATAAAGATATTTTACTCGAATACTATGACCTGCTTTTAAATTGCAAAAAAAGGGTGTTTTCTTATTACTGTTGCGATTTTAGAGTTATTTTATTTATTCATGTGGCCAGTACTTTGCCTAACTTATACTATGCAGTTATATGCTCTCAGACATTGGCCTGTGTTTTCATCCTGTTGGACATCTTTTAAGAACTAATTTTTTAAATCTGCCAAAATCCAATCCTTGTAATAATTGAGGCTTTGGGATTGCTCTGTTTTCTTCCTTTTTTTTTAATTTACTTATTGGCTGAACTCAAAATTATTATGATTTTCTGCAATAATTTCTTGCAGGAATCTTACAAGCTCTTATTGCAGGTCTATAGCATTTCGAATGAACTTTGTACATGGTGTGGGGTAGAAATCAAAACCTCGGCTTCTCCACAGGGCAACCCTGCCCGGCCACTTGTTGAGAAGGCCGACATGTTCCCCCACTGAACAAACTTCCAGGCTCTTTAGTCAAAATCTAACCGATGGTTCCTGTGCAGCTCTGTTTCTGGATTCTTCTGCTCCACTGGCCTATGCTAACACTACAATAAGCTCTAAAACCCTTCCATGTGTTCTTTTTAAAATTAATTCTCAGACCAATGTAGGTCCTTTGAATCTACCTCTATATAATTAGTATCCATCTGTCAGTTTCTATGACTTACTGAGCCTTCCTGAGATCCTGACTGAGGCTGCTCTAAATCTACTGAATATTTTGGAAGAGCAGGGTTCTTAATAATTCAGAATCCTTCCAGCCATGAATACATCATAGTCTCCGTCGTTTCCTTAGCTCTGTATTCCAGCAATGTTTTATCATTTCCACGGAAAAGTCTCACATCTATTTTGTCTAATTCATCCAATTTCATCTTCAACTTTCTTACAAGTGATATATTAAAAATAATTTCAGTTTTCAATAGTTCACTGCTAATGATATAGAAATGCAGTTAATTTTTGTACACTAGCTAATTTGTGGTTTGGATCCTGCAAACCAGCTAAACTTGATTGTTGGTCTTCCTTTTTTTTTTTCTATAAATAAAGATGGTTTTACTTCTTCTTCTGTGATCTATGAGTATTTTGTTTCTTGAAACTTCCTTATTGTACTCTTGGACAGTGTGGAAAGTAGAAGAGCAAGCAGCGCCCTTGCCTTGTGCCTGATCACAGCGGAATATTACTCTGTCACCGAGGTGTGCCTGCAGGTTACTATAGACAGCCTATATGCTAAGAAATTTCTCTCTGTTTCTAACTTGCTTAGAAACTTTATTCTGAATGGATTGTTCATTTTCTCAAATGTTTTTTCTGCATCTATTGAGGTGATCATACAAGCCTTCATTTTGACCCTGTCCACAAGAGGCATTGGCAGCTCTACAAACATGAGATCTGCCTTAGCGCCCTGGCGGATCTCTAAATCATATTGAGAGAGTCTGGCGCTCACTTGGTTACGGTATACTCTCTACTTGCTTCAGTATTGGATTTAACTGACTAAAATTTAAAGCTTTTTGTATCTGAGATCATCAAGGACGATACCTGCTTGCAGGTATTTTTGTCTTGCTTGGTAATGTCTCACATCTATTTTGTGTTTTGGTATTATCGTTGTGTTTGGGTATTATTTCAAATAATGAAGCAATCTATTTCACTGCCTTCTATTTTCTGAAAGAATCTGTACAAAGCAGGTAATAATACATCTTTAAGGACACAGTATATAAGCCATCAGTAAAAGCCATCTGGGACACCGAGCTGCATGGTCGAAGACTTCTAACTATAAACTTAGTTTAATGATCATAAAACTACTTAAGCTGCTTGAGGGGAATTGGGCAGTTTATGTCTTTTCAAGCTATGTGTGCCTTTCATCCGAGGCTCACTGGCCTAACACCATCTGGAACACACCCGAATCCCCTCTGTACTGGAGGTAGGCTCTACAGCATTATTCTCGTTCTTATTCCAAACACTGGTAACCAGCATCAGTGTCCCCTCTTATCACCAGCATTCAAGCTTGAGGCTTATCAATTGAAAAGCGGAAAGACTCTGCTTTTTCTTTGTGGAGTTCCTGTTTTCTACTAGACCAAGTTCTGTTATCTTTACAAACTTCCTTATTGTTGGCTGTTCCATTGGCTCCTCAGGTTCAAGGTGAAAACACAGATCTTTGACTTGAGGTCTTACTAATTTCAGTGTCTGATATGATCAGTTTCCACTAAAGAAAAAAATTTACCTGCATCCCATTCATTTATCTTATATAAACTGAATAAAGTGATTGTACAATTAATAGAAATGTAAGATGCTGGACCTGGCACCAGATATACATTTTGCTAAAATAGCTCTTTGCCTTTCTCCTACCACAGAACACAAGCTCATATTAAATCCAGAATAACTGGTTACTGTCTTCATACTTGGAAAGTGTCTGGAGCAATGAAGCATAGAGAGGTTCAGGGTCTATTCTAATGAGAATAAAAAGGCTGGTTTATAATGAACTCATGGTTACATCCCTTTCTTAGGCTCCAGCAGTTGCTGGATTTTTTTTTTTTTTTTTTTTTTTTTTTTTTTTTTTTAGGTCAGCAATTTATAGTTCCACTAGCAACCAGAATAATTTTTACTCTTTCACTTGAACTGTGAACAAATTACACATTTGAACTTGATATGCCATACATTTCTACAGTCTATAAAAGATCATTTTGAACAATATTCTTAACAAGGAAACATTCTAGTCATACTATCCTCAGTTTCAAAACACTTAGAGCCATATATATATATATATATATATATACACACACACACACACATACTGACAGACATATATGCCATCTAAATATAAATTCCTGACGAATCACTGGCTCCAGCATCATTTAAATGCTGGTGGTATCATACATTAAAGTTTTCCAAAATGCCACCAGTGGGTTTCTATTAACATCTAGACAGAACGTTAAGCAATACAGATTTTTGAACCTTAGTTCACTTTAAATCTTCATTCATTTCCTACAACAATAAACAGCTCCATGCTCTCCCTAGCTAACCCTAACCTGAGCTTTCTTTTGTCATACCCCCACATCTAGGTCTTCCTTTAAGCTCCATGCTCTCAAACCTAAGTCTGTTTCCTGTCAGCTAGGAAGTCTATACTCCTGATGCTGGGGCCCACGCCCAGAGGCTCCTATCTAGTTTATTTTAAAGTAGAGGTGTTTAAAAGCTCCCACAGGATTCAAATCTTCAAGCTAATCTAGGCTGTCTCCAGCACAACATGCTTATCACAGCTCATGGCCAGCCTGCACCACCACACTCTAGCACCCAATTCCTCTAGAGCTTTGCCCCACCTAACTTCTAAGCAAACACTAATTCAAAATTCACATGCTCAGTTCAATTCCATGTCTGGAAATTCACAGACAAACATGTAAACTTATTCAGGAAACTGAGGCAAAAGGACTGTCCCAAGGTCAAGCCAACCTGGGCTACTGTGGGAGACCCTGTTTCAAGCCAACAACAAAGTTAATTCTTAACTGTATTTAATGGGATCCCATCTAGCCCACTACTAAATTCCAGAGAGAGAGAGAGAGAGAGAGAGAAGGAAGAGGAGGAGGAAGAGGAGGAAGAGGAGGAGGAGGAGGAAGAAGAGGAGGAGGAGGAGAAGAAGAAGAGGAGGAGGAAGAGGAGGAAGAGGAGGAGGAGGAGGAGGAGGAGGAGGAGGAGGAGGAAGGGAAGGAAGGAAGGAAGGAAGGAAGGAAGGAAGGGAGGAAGGAAGCAAGAAAGAAAGAAAGAAAGAAAGAAAGAAAGAAAGAAAGAAAGAAAGAAAGAAAGTAAGTTAGGCTGAGATGAAATTAACCCCATAATTTGAGAACTAAAGTTAAAAAGTCATGGGGTTTATTTTTTATTTCTATTTAAAAGGTGAATTTTTACAAGCCTTCTGTGACATTAACAACACTCCAAAGTATAAAATACATATCTCGATGAATCTTTGTTACTCTCCATTTGGTTCTACCACTTGTGAATTTCAAACAGATTCTGAATAACGATTCACCCGGGGTTCCAAACCCACTCCTGGCAGAACTAAGACCATTATTAAATCTCTAGAGTCTTTACCACACACTACATTTTGCCAGACCACTTCGCTGTAATTATCATCTCAGAGTGAGCACAATAACCCAGCATCACAAAGACAGAGTGAGGATTAAAACATACAGGCATTTCTGGCGCTGTGTGAGGCACTCTAGAAACTTATGGTAGAAATTCTATCTCCAGGGAACTATGGGAATGGCAGAAGCATCTAAGAAGTTGCAGGCAGCTAAACGTCAACACAGAGGGAGGACGCCCAAGCCTAAGATGTTCTGGCCACCTCTTCCCAGAGGAATAGTTTGGAAGAACTATTCCAGTACTCATACACTCCAGGCTGACTGAATTTAAGAGCAAACACAGAGAAATTTTAAACCTGCCCCCCCCACCCTCACTCCTGGCCCCCAATCCGCAAGAGAAAAGCTAAACAAAACTCCTCCTGAGTGAAAAGCCATGCACTCACGCTGATCCCTGCCAGTGTAGCTTTTGTATCTCTGGGATGTAATGGATGTGCATGCTGAAACACGTGTGCACGTCTGTGTGGCTGAACCAACATGCATCCATAAACACTATGAATAATACTTGCGAGAATGTATGGCTTTCTCCTAAGAAGTGTTTGAAGCATTTGACTCAAACCATTATCACTTTCATATCTCCCCCTTCTCTGCTTTTCTTTATCTACCCAGGGGCTGAGAGTTGAGGTTCCTAAACCCCCTACCCCCAGAGGAGCAGGATGAAGCTCTGTATCACTCTTGGGCTTTCCCTAAGTGCAAAGTCCAGGTCCACAAAGAGGACGGCTTCCCAGAGTCACACCTGCGCCCTCATACACCCACGGCTGTCGCGTCAACAGAGCAGGCCACCTGGGAAAAGACCAAAGTCTAGAGGGAATTCCTTCCCCTGCAGTGCGATGAGGAAGGGGACCCTGACGAGTTTTTGAAAATTGAAAGGAGGAAAAGTCCAGCAGACATGAAGGGGCGAGGCAGCCGATCGCCACTTACCCAGCCCTCGAAGGTGTCCGTGGTGCCCGCCGTGCGCAACAGCTCCTGGAACTGCAGCGTGCAGTTGGCCACAAAGTGGTCATAGCCCAGGGGCGTCTCGTGGAAGACCGCTAGCTCCAGGTGGCCGCCGTCGGTGACATTGGCACAGAACTCCTCGTTGTAGGTGGGCTTGTTAGTCTTCTGCTTTGTGCTGGTCTGGCCCACGCGTACCTGGTCCACGCTCACCGTCAGATAGGGGTCCAGCAGCTGATGGCCCTTTTTAAAGAGCGAGTGCCGCAGGGACCAGCGGGTGGGCTGCAGCCCCACAGCCTCTCCGATGCGGACCCTCAGATAGCCATTGAACTTCATCGTGCCGGACGACATGCCGGCGCTGCTGCCGGAGCCCCGAGGGGGCCGCGCTGGCTGCCACTGGGGAACCGGGAGCCCGGGCTCAGGGCAGTCCTCTCCGCATCCACGGGCGTAGAGGCAGCTCCTGGGAGAAGCAGCACCCGAGCCCCCAGCGATCGGCCATTCCGCCTCCTCCGAGGGATCTTCCCCTCCCCTCCTTCCCTCCCGCCCTTTCTCCCGAGGTGGAAAGGAGGGGAGCCGGGCTCCGAGCCCTCGACCGGCTGCCGGGCTCCCGACTGTACTCCCGGAGCGCGCGGAGCTCGCCCCTTCTCCGGGGCCGGGCAGACAGTCTCCCCGGAGAGCAGGAGCGACCCGTCCGGCTAGCTCCAGCTTTGGCGTCTCTGCCCCCGCCTCCGCCCGCTCCTCCTGCCCCCGCCTCCGCGGGCTCACGCTCTCCCCCACTCGGTGAGCTGAGAACCAGGAAGCAGCCGCCGCAGCCGCATCCCGGGTCTGAGCCGCGCGCCGCCAGGCTCCAAGTTCTCAGAAGCCCGGCGCGGGCTGCCACGCCTTCCGGAGCCCGGGGGCGTGGCGCGCCGTGGGCAGCCCGGCCTTGAGGGTTGGATGGCCGGGCTACGCGGTGGAGGGGGCCCCCACTTTCCACCCACCCCTGGGGCGGTTCCCGCCCTGAGTGCTAGCCGATCCCTGCTCCTGGTGGCCGAGTTGGTGGTGCGTTTCGGGCTGAAGGCTGCCCTACGGGGCTGGACAAAAAGGAAGGATTCCAGGCCCACCGCCAGCAAACACCTGAGGCGTGGGAGACAGCCCGGGAGAGAGTTGGCAGGACCGGTGGATACGGAAGATCAGCAGCAGGGAGCGCCTACCTCCCACCCTAAAGGTTGACCTGGAGACCCTGGCCGAGGGTAGCAGAGCCCTAGCCAGAGGCGGGTGCTCAGTGGGGAAGGGGAGGTCCCTTTCCTAATCTTTACCCGGACGGCTCATCCCAGGTTCAGCTTAGACTCATCCTGTTTACGTGCCTTTTCTACAGAGAGTAATTAATTGTTTTGTTTTGTTTTTTTAATAGGGCAATGGTAATGATGGAAATCCTGTACTCCTTCCTCGGAGAGGTGTGTCACTGCACTAAGAGCAGGAAAGATTGGTTCTGCTGGAGGCAGACAAGGCCAAGATGTAATAAGTCCCTTCCTCCGCAAGAGGTGGTTACTGGTCCACCTAGACCTGCATTACAAGGGCGAAAAAGTGTTCACATGCGCCACCCTGACACACAGCCTCTTAGGAGCTGCCTCTTCTAGGAACACTTTAGGCTGTTATTGTCAGAGTGGGCAGATCCTGAGTTTACCCATCTCATGACTTCTGCCGGGTTTGTCCCCTAGGAACATCTTTTGATCTAATCCATTACCATAAAGCTTGCACCCTGAGGGCCAGCCACAACGAATATGTCTCCCATAAAGCCTAGGCCATTCTTAAGATTCTTAGGGACACTCGCCATACCGGTTCTTACTAAACAGGTTGGTTGGTCGTCTGTCCCCTTTCTAGCACCTGGTTTGGCTCACTGAGAAGGTTCTAGGCAGTTTCACATTAGGGAATTGAGGCCAGGCCAATAACAGCTTCACACTATAGGATGAAACAGAGAATAGGCTAGCCGGAAGGACCTCTCTTGGAAATATCAAGGCTTCCTGAAAGAGTCGGGCAAGGAAGTAGAGGCTCACTTCAGTTCAGGCAGAGCTCTCTAAAGTATGCTAGCAAACAGTGGAGGGACTCCTAGGGACGAAAGAGGCCAAGTCCTCTGGGTGAGATCAACTCTGCCCCCTCCCTAAAGACTTGGGCCTGGCTCTTCCAAAGAGCTGCCGGCTCACCTTAAGAACCACTGAAAGATTTAATGCAGTTCAGCCTCGGCATATAAGACTGTCCCCAGATGAAGGGGAGCTAGCTACACAGCTGACCTGGGGTTGGGGTTGAAGGAATGCCAGACATTTCATGTTCATCCTAACAGGCACCAGGGTACACAGTGGCAAGACAGCCAAGTGTCCAGTACTCCTGTGGAACCTAGAAACAACCAATAGAAACATCACGTGTGGCAAGTGTAGGAAAAGAAAGGGCCAAGGGTCCTGACACACGTAATCCCTGTGTGTGGGTAGAGATGAGCCCTCTGAGGAAGAAAGCAGTGGGCATGGCTCAGACTCTCCGACCTGTCCGGAGAAAGGACTGGGTCCCTGGAGACAGGAAAGATGGGAGTCAAATGGGTAAGAGGATGCTGCATAGTTAGCCACACTGCCAGACTGGGCCTAGGGAGGGGACTCAAGAGAAAGTCTATGGACATTCCCTATGAGCAATCTTAGCAGCCCAGGAAGCTGTTAAGCAGAGCCAAGACAGGATGAGATTTATGGATTTAAAAATATTTCTTGGGCCATGTGGCCAATCTATTGAAAGAAGATGCCTGGGTGGACAGGGGTCCTGAGAGGAGACTGTTGTTGACTGGGAGTTCCAGGGGTTAATAGAGATGAAGAAAAACAGGTTGCTTTGAGAACCATGTAGGAGGTAAAAATTGACAGGTTTGGAGGCTAGATCGAAGGAAGGGAAAGATTGAGCATGACTTGCAGAATGCAGCTTAAGCAGCTGGGTCCATTGGGGAGCCGTTAAGGAGTTCCGAAATGTTGCTGGAGAAAAGATTTGTGGGAGGAGACGAGGAGTTCGATTTGAAACCTGTCGGGTTTGATGGATGTTTGATACATTTAAGTGGAAATCTGAAACCAGGCAATTGGCTAGGTGACTGTGACAGTCCAAGGGACAGTCTGGGCTAAAGACATAAATTTAGGAGCCAAGGTATACAGATAGTAATGGGAGCCAGAATAGTGGGTGAAGCTCTGCTGTGGGAAAGGAAAAAAAAGACAAAAGACCGTGCAGCGTGAGATGAAAAGAACAAAGACAGAGCCACTCAGAAACTCTAGCATTTGTGGGTGGAGAAGAAGGAGGCAGGGATGCTGAGAAGCAAGCATGAAAGGAAGAGGAAGGCCAAGAAGGTACCGAGCTCAAGTACTGTGGCAGCCAGAGAAAAACGGGTTCAGGCAGAGAGGAATGTTCAGCTAGGTCAAATGATGCTGAGGTTACATAACACAGAGCAATGGACGAGGCTTTGAGGCAGCAGACGACCATCCAGACTGAGCTGAGTTGAAAAATGAAGAAGTAAAGATTGTAAGATAAAACCACAAGGTCTGGTCAGAATGAAGAGAATGTGCATCAAGGCTCTCGGAGAGTTGGTAGCAAGGCAAGACAGGAGAGATGACACCCAGCCCTGAGAATTCGGGAGCAATAAAGGGATAGGCCTTGCTTTAGAAATACCTAGCTGAGCTCATATGGTCACATGTGCCTCTAGACCCAGCTACTGGGAAGTCCGAGGTAGGATGACCTAAACCCAAATTCAAGTTCAGCCTGGGCAACACAGCCAGACATCGGCTCCAGGGTGAGAGAAATATCTATATTTGCATTTTAGTCTGCTTGCTAAAGCTGTCTGATTATAGAGTCACACATGACAGTGAGATAGTTAGATCCCCAAAAATGCCACAGGCAAAGTACAGGTCACCTCTGGTATCAGTCAAACTGTTTCTTAGGGCACTCACGTGCTCTCTTACCCTCTCTGCCCCTTTTGTCACATGCGGCTCCTTTTCTTCATTCCTTGCCCATGTTTTTAGACAGGGTCTCTCTGTGTAGCCTGGAATGCTGCCATGCTGACCTCAATCTTACAGCCAGCCAGAGCTGTCTCAAAACAAAGAAATGATGATGAAGCAAAGGACAAACCTGGAGCCAAAGGTGCACATCTGTAATCGCAGCACTCGGGAGGCAAAGGCTGGTGGATCTGTGTAGCCCTGGCTATCCTGGGACTCTCTACCTAGACTAGGCTGGCTTCAGACTCACAGAGATCCACCTGCCTCTGCCTCCTGAGTGCTGAGATAAAGGCCTGTGCCACTTGGCAGGCTTTTTCTTCTCTCACTGCTTTCCTGGTTTTTCTCCTCCAGGAGCTGGCTCCCTCTGGACAGCCAGAGAAGAAAGCCACTGGCAGCTCCAGATTCCCAGATCCCCAGCTTCACAGCCCTGGCAGAGGAAAGATTTTTCCCTACTAGCATCTTCAAGCCAAAATCCAGGAAGATGACGGGCTTCCAGGAGACACTAGACAGGTCCAAGGTCTCCATGGGTGGAGGGCTGTCTGTTAGCTCAAGGCTCACCTGTAAACAGCTTTTATCCAGATCTGGGCCTGTTGTAGAAGAAAGGTAGATGGCCAAGAAGTCCTTTATGTCCGTGCATCCTTCCCAGCTCACTACATGTATGTTATGCAATAAAGCAACCAATGGCTGGATGGTGGTGGCACATGCCTTTAATTCCAGCACTTGGGAGGCAGAGGCAGGCGGATTTATGAGTTCGAGGCCAGCCTGATCTACAGAGTGAGTTCCAGGACAGCCCGGGCTACACAAAGAAACCCTGTCTCGAAAAACAAACAAACAAACAAAAAAAGCAACCAATGTAATAGGGGCCGATCTGTGCCTTCACTTTGAAATCTATGCTACTGATGCTTTGTAAACAAGTATCTTTTCCTAGCCCCTCTTAGCCACACAGTAACTGAGCTTCCCTGTATGTGATTTCTAGCACATTTTTGGGACATCATCATAATCAGCAGCAGCTAGCAGCAGCATACTGGGTTGACTGAATCACTGCCAGTTTTCTGATTTCTTAAGGACCATTTCATGCAATGTTCATTCCAGTTTTAGAATAGAATTAGAGAAGTTAGCAAATGTCACAGCCAGATCAAAACTTCTTGTTACTATGTCACATGCAGCCTTTGGGGAGCAATCTGACAGTGACCATCAAAGGACGCAAAGCTGCTCCTTATACTGAAAACATCTAGTAATACTTGGATGTGTAAGTAAGTCCTAGAGTAACAACTCAGTGGACTACTATGCAGTTATTAAAAGTACATATAATTAACAGTAAAAAGAAACAGTAAATAACATTTCAAACTAGACTATTAAATTTAAATGTGTTATAAAGTACACAAGATACATATAATACAATATTATATTGCAAAATAAATGAAAACAGGTGTTAGATTGCTGTGCTTATGAACAAATAATAGGCGTACTTATCTCAAAAGGTTCCGAAGATAACCAAGTCACAAAAACCATGTGATCCATTGCTGGATGGGTAGTGTACTTTGGCCATGATATTGGCTGCCATATTATAATATATTGAGCATCCACCATTGTAACAAGACGCTTGATAAACTTTGTTTGATCCCCATGACAACAATACAAGTTTTATTAGACTCAGTGCTTTACAAATAAGGGAATCCAGGGTCAAAAGATTTGTATGAATTTGATCATAGTTAATACATAGCTAAGCTGGGTTTGGCCCATTTCTTTTTTAAAAGCATGCATACCTAAGCCCCCAGCTGGAGTGATTCCAGTCCTTAATATGTCAGGAAAGTACTGCTGGTTCGGAGTAGAAGGCAAAGAAGGACACAGTGGCGTGCAGGGAGGGGTTAACTCGGTTCTGTTCCGAATCCATTTCTAAGCATGCAGAGGAACATCTAAATAGGAGGGGCCACGATGTCCTACTTCCAAGTGTTCCGAAAAGAACAGAAAATGCTAGATACTTCACAGAAACTAAGATTTCTCAGAATAGAAGAATGACACTCTTCTCATATGGAAAAGTGATACACATATTACAGGGGCCGAGTGAAAAGACCCACACCCAGGCGTGTCATTGTGAAGCCTCTGAAGGGGACAGCAAATACAGGAAGTGCTTCAATCTCTTCAGAGGAAGAACTGAGGCAAAGCGGAGACCGGGGAGAACAATAAGATCAGAGAGGTTTGTCAGCACCAGGATCCTGACACAACAATCAGCTAGGGGTATCTGTAGGACAAACAATCCCCGAGGAAAGAGGAAAGAAGGAAAGGCGTGTAAAGGAAAGGTCTGACTGGCTCTCTGTCCTCTGAAGAGGAGCCTTAAACCCAAGACAGGTTCCCCAGGCGGAGGGCAGAACAGACCAAGAAAGCAATGTCCATAAAGAACAGTCAAGCTAGTGATTCTGTGTACTGTCTCCAGCCCAGTGATCGGGAGCAGCAACCCTGTAAAACACTTCTGCCACTGTTTCCTAACAGGAAAATCAAGTGAGGCTAAATATTTGATGTGCCTAAGAAGACAAATGCAAATCTCTCTTGCGATTAATTTACTTCTCCACATAACACCAGGCTGAATCCCCCCAGATTGGAGTGTTGCAGTCGGGATCGTCTGCACACGAGGTTGGGTGTCACCCCTAGAAAATCTTACGACAGTCTATTAAGAAACAGACTCATAAAGGCCTGATTACAGTTTTGTCAATTAAGAAAACACATTTCATATACAATAAAAAGATAAATTGTTTATGGGAGTCAAAACTAATGGCACGGAGTCAACCCAAACTTCTTGTCTCTGAGTGTATAATAACAACTGCAAATTAAACCATGTCTCCTGAGGCAAGAACCTCACTTCAGACTAAAATTTAAAACTTACTATATGTCTTCATTTTTAATAATTTTTTTCTTGGCACATAAAAAAAGGCATTCGTGAAAGAAGCGAGTGAGCACGGCTTAAAATAGTAATCATTTTTTTCTAAACCTATTATTAATACTGCCCATGGTCAGCTTGTCCTATTAATTTGTCTGGTTTGGTTCTGATCCATTAGCAAGTCAAGTGGTTATTAACTACAAGTATCAACCAAGTTATTAGCTGGTGTCACTTGTGTGAGAAACTTGGGAAAGGAAAATGCTAGCCTGGCACCCTCACCCTTCAGGGGCTTTTCTCAGGTCCATTAAGTGACTGTCCATATCCTCACTAATTCCATTACAGATAATGCCATCATACTTGGATTATTAAGATCTTCCACAATTACCTTTAGATCATTTAAAAAGAACCTTCACACACATACACACACACAGAGAGAGAAAGACAGAGAGACAGAGAGAGTCTTTGATTAAACCATTTATAGTGATAGAATTTAATACACAAAATGCTTTTCATCAATTCAGATGATTGCAACATCAAAGTCACTGAGTGTGAATGGAGAAAGCGTCCCTTGAAAACATCACAGAGATAAAGCCACACCTGTTTACTTGCTAGACTGACCATCTTGCTTCTTTCGAGAATCAGAGTGAACAAAGCAGCAGAGTAAATGGTTCGGTTGCCAGAATGCCCGCTGGCAGAAGACATGTGGAGGTGCTGTGTTGTTGTATGTTTGGAAGGGTGTACCCCTGAATGTTGTCACAGGCCATGGGTTCAGAAAGCAGCCCATCCTAGTGGCAGGAATTGATGCCCTACTGACCCTTACTGCCTGTCACGTTCCGTATCTACTCTAGAGGTTAGGCAACCCACTTGGAATAGTGCCTGGTAAGCAGAAAGCAACTTTATATTGCTGTGGATTCTTCTCCAATTATCTCTACTTTGTACTTTTTCCATAGCGAAACCTTTAGCAGTATGATAAAGGGTTTTGAGGTCATATTAAAATTTCTAAAACTATACACAAATCACAGTAAAGCCAGCTTTGATCATTTTAAATGTTAATCATTTCTTGTGTTCTCTCTGGTGAAACGTGAACTGTTTGTTTGTTTGTTTGGTATTGAAGACCCAAACTGAGTCCTTTTCCCAGAGCTTGTGGTTTTTAAGAATTCATAACAGATTCTTGCCCTTGAAATCCTGCCTAAGAACCCAAGCATCTTTATCAAAGGAGGTAGAGGAAGAAGAGGAAGAGGAGGAGGAGGAAGAGGAGGAGGAGGAGGAGGAGGAGGAGGAGAACAAAAACAACAACAACAACGTCTATATAATTGGCCAAGACAAACTATATTTCTACATTGAAATCTTCCAAATCCCTGCTTCTCAGTCTCCTCTTTTAGAACTCTCTCTTGGGTAGCTGGAAGGATGGTTCAGTAGTTAAGAGCAGCTGTCAGAGGTGCACCTACTTCCAAAGGACCACATGCTTCCCAGCACCACAGTGAATGGCTTCAGCTGCAGAGAATATCACGCACACACACACACACACACACACACACACACACACACACACACACACACACTAAAACAAGCAAAGCTGCCCATAGTGACACAGGTCTTTAATCCCAGGACTCAGGAGGCAGAGGCAGTTGGATCTCTAGGAGTTCCTGTCTAGCCTGGTCTACATAGTGAAATGTTGTCTAAAAAAAAAACAAAATAAATAAGCAAACAAAAACCAAACAAACAAAAAACCTGGACCAAACATAAATAAATAGATAAAATGCAGAATTGAGGCCTTTGTCCTTTGGGGTTTTGTGGGTAGTGACTCCCTTAGGGGTCACATATCAGACATCCTGCATATCAGATATTTACATTATAATTTATAACAGTAGCAAAATTCTAATTATGAATTATTAATGAAATAATTTTATAATTAGGGTCACTACAACATGGGAAGCTGTATTAAAGAGTACTCCAAGGGCATTTCTGACAACACTTTCAGAGTAGCCGGGGGAGTTCGATGACCTAGTAACTGGAGTCTCAGACAGTGTTTATTTAACAGGCCAACATGGTCCTTCTGGAGGCAATGGCGTTCGAGCACGAGGGTTCACATCCTCCAAAGTTGTCGGCCATTGAACAAATCATACCTTTACATACATGAGGAACTGGAGTTCATTTAAAGGAGGCAGCCTGTGGAAGTGCCCATCAGAGCACTCTTTCCTTCAGTCCACCTCATTCTTGCTGTAGCATGCTCCACACCACGTGCCCTTGGGTGAGAAAAACCAAGCCAAGACCGAAAGCCAGTAAGAGACCCATCAAGGCAGAGGGAGGCGCTGAAATCTCCGGTTCTCTTAGTCCAAACACACTCACCTATTGTGAGTCAACGGTAAATCCCAGAGACAACACACAGTGAAATAACGGGACACAAAGGGAAAGGACTTTGGCGAATATCACCAGAAAGGGACGATGCAAACTCAAGGACGACACGGCATGGGAATACAGCATCTCCCAGCATGCTAAGATGAAACACGGCTCGATACTTAGAAAGGAAGCCCACAAAGGAATTTTACACGTTTCCCTGACTTACTCATTTTTTTTCGGGGTCTGAACAACTGAAATCAGGAAACACCTGGGGTTGTTAACATTAGTTAGGAAATGACTTTAAAAACTTGGGCTCCGTTTGCGATAACGGGTGGCAGGCAGTGATACGGCTCCAGCGTCTACAATTCCATAAAAACGTACAGGCTGTTTCTCTTCATTTGGATATATGTTCATAACAACAACTAAAGAGTCAATGTGTTTATGGGTTGTTTTTTTTTTTTAAGTTTTAAAATTGCCTGGCATTTAGCTGCATTTTTGTCCATATTTATAATTATATAAAGATGTCGTTATAACTGATGTGAAAATAAATGCATGGGAAAATAGACAAGATAAAATATTTTTAATAATGGGCCTGGAGAAATGGCTTGGTGGTTCAGAGCACAGGAGACCTAGGTTCAATTCCCAGCACCCATATATCAGCTTACAGCTCCAGGAGATCCAACACCCTCATACGGGTTAAAAACTCCAATGCACATGAAATTAAAAACAAATAATTTAAAATATATATGTATACAGTATTTAAGAGGAAGCTGGGCTAGAAAGTAAAATTAAGGACACACAGAAAGGTGGATTGTGTGGGAAGGCTTGCTAACAGAACTCCAGACAGAACCTGTTTGAGCACTCAGGAGCTGGAGTAGGAAGGCAAGCCCTTGCCGGGCTGTTGGTTAAGCTTTCTCTGAGTTCTTGGAGCTTGGAGCCTGAGTTCTCCAGGTTCCACTCTCAAGTAAACCCCTGACTATCGCCAATTGATTTATATAAGTAACATTATCACTTACATCGCTTGGATATGGTTTGTTAAATAGTGAGGAGAAACACACACATTACAATGCAATACTTTATATCAATGTTCTTAGAAAATACAGTGCCAGTCAAGTTTGGTTTTTTGCATTTTCCTTTGATACATCATTTAAGCTATTAATTGTGAAAAAAAGGTTATTTTTTGTTATTTTAAAGAAAGTAACAGATTGGTTTTTATACTAGAGAATAAAATTTATACAGAACATTTTGTCTTGTAATTTTATCGTGTTTCACTTTTTGAACATGTATGTGTTCCTGTATATGCAGATTTGTGTGTGTGTGTGTGTGTGTGTGTGTGTAAACCAGAGGCTGACATTGGGTGTCTTCCTCTATCGCTCTCCATGATGGTTGGTTTGTCTGAGACAGGGTCTCTCACTGAACCTAGAACTTAAGGATTTATCTAGGCTGGCTGGGCAGCAAGCCCCAGGGATTCTCCTATCTTTTATTCCCAGAGTGTGGTAGTTTGAATAAGAATGGCTTTTGTAGGCTGGTAGGTTTGACTATTTGGTCCCTAGTTGATGAATCTATTTGGGGAGGATGGGGGTGTGGTCTTGTTGGAGGAGGTGACACTGGGGGAGCAGACTTTGAGGTTTCAAAGTCCTCTGCCATTCCAGTTGTCTCTGCCACTGGATCACACATAAGCTCTCAATCACTCACTGCTCTTGCACCATGCCGGCCTACTGGCTGCCACACCACCCACCATCGTGGACATGTCCCCTCACCCTCTAGAAAGGTGAGCCCTCAAATTTTAAGTGCTTTCTTTTATAAATTGACTTGATCATGGTGTTTTGTCATAGCAACAGAAAAGTAAGTCAGACATGTTATAGATATATACGGCCAAGCCTGGCTATTTACACAGCTGCTGCAGGTCCAAATTCAAGGCCTTATATTTCACAGCAAGCACTTTACTAACTGAGCTACCTCCCCAGCCTCTGAACCTCAATTCTTAAATAGAATCATACCAGAATACACACTGTTCCAACCAAATGTGTGCTAAACTCTTGACAAATGTGTTCCAGTGTTTGGTTAAGTGAGTTTTGTTAATCATTATCATTCATACAAATTAGTTGCCATCATTTAAGTGAACTCCAGTAAACTACTTTTTTTAGTCCTGAGAGTTGAACCCTAGGCCTACATATGCTAGGCAAGTATTTTGCCCGGGAGCTGTACTCCTATATCAAAAGTAATGCTATTAATGTCAGATTAAGAATACAAAGTGAAGGCTGGAGAGATGGCTCAGTAGTTAAAAGCACCGACTGATCTTCCAGAGGTCCTGAGTTCAATTCCTAGCAACTACACGGTGGTTCACAACCATCTGTAATGAGATCTGACACCCTCTTCTGGTGTGGCTGAAGACAGCTACAGTGTACTCATATTCATAAAATAAATAAATTGTTTTTTAAAAAAAGAATCATTTTAAAAAAAAAGAATACAAAGTGATCATCAAGACAATGGTCTAAGATAGAAGTGAAATAAAGACCTGTCAGGTCAGGGTGTAGCTCAGGGGTAGAATGTGTGCTTAAGCATGCACTGGACCTTTTGTTAAATTCCCAGAATGTGTCAGGGGGAGAAAAGGGAGCAAGAGAAGGTCAAGGAAGGTGAGGGGAAGGGGGGAGTGATAATGAATGAGATAAAGATAAGAAGTAGATAAGGGTGGATAGGAGGGGGTGAAGGGGAGGAGAAGAAAGAGGGGGAATCCCAAGCTTCACAAGGTGAGGCAGAAGGATCTTAAATATAAGGTTAGCCTGGGCAACATGTGAAACTTTGCCTTCAAAACAAGACCCGGGCAGTGGTGGTACACTCCTTTAATTCCAGCACTTGAGAGGCAGAGTTCAAGGCCAGCCTGGTCTACAGAGTGAGTTCCAGGACAGCTGGGGCTACACAGAGAAACCCTGTCTCAAAAAGTCAACCACCACCAACAACAACAAAACAAGAACAAAACCCTGAAATAGAGCTGCCCAGACAGGTAATCTTTAAAAGCCTAGTAATGTCATGAAAATTTGCCAATAATTCAACATCCTGACAGAGCAAATGCTAACAAATTTTAAAAGACAATCCAGTCATTATAACTATCTTACAGTAATATTCATGATGGGAAGGCCCTGTGGAACCAATGACATAAGAAACTGGAGTAAAATCAAGAAACTCTCAAGCAGAATAAATACAAACACACAATAACACAGAAATGGCAACCTAATTATATCACTGTTGAAAGTCTAAAACATGGGCTGGAGAGATGGCTCAGCAGTTAAGAGCACTGACTGTTCTTCTGAAGGTCCTGAGTTCATATCCCAGCTACCACATGGTGGCTCACAACCATCTATAACAAGATCTGACACCTTCTTCTGGCATGTCTGAAGACAGCTACAGTGTACTTATGTATAATAAATAAATAAATCTTTAAAAATAAATAAATAAATAAAAGAAAGTCTGAAACACAAAGATGAAGTACCAGTATTGAGGTCAAAAAGAACAACTGCTTCCATGGGAGGACAATATTATGAACGACAGTTTTCATCTCATTAGAAACGGAGGAAAGTGCATGGAATAGAATGGCTGTCAACCCAGAATTCCATTCAGAAGTGAAAACACGGCTGGAGAGATGCTCGGAGGTTAGGCCCATAGATCACATACTGCTTTCAGAGGACTCAAGTTCTGATCCCAGCACTACATCAGGTGGCTCACATCATCCCTTAACTCCTGAGTCAGGGGATTAAGCAGGTCTGTACCTCTTTCGAGGGCACCTGCACTCATGCATGAGCACATGCACAAATACACGCATACAAATACACACACATGTGCATGCGCACACACAAATACACACATGTACACACACACAAATACACAGACACAGGACTGAAGAGATGGTTCAGTGGTTAAGAGCACTGGCTGCTCTTCCAGAGGTCCTGAGTTCAATTCCCAGCAACCACATGGTGGCTCACAACCATCTGTAATGAGATCTGAAGCCCTCTTCTGGTGTGTCTAAAGACAGTGGCAGTATACTCACATACATTAATAAATAAATCTTAAAAAAAATATACACAGATGTGCACATACATAGTCACACATTATAGAGACTCATTATAAGTGATATGAAGTAAAAAACCATAAAAGATAAATTTGGATGAATGATTCAGAGAGAATTCATAGTGAAACAGAAGAAAAATGAGTATTGAAAAATATTTAGCATGACAGGAAATGCTAGCAGGGAGAAATCCAAGCCACAGAAATAAACAGCACTAACAATTTTCATATAAACATTTATAAATATATATATTTGATACAACTAATTGTTTAAAGATAGTGCATTGTAGGGGTTTTTGCTCATGAAAAAGTATGACAATAACAGAAAGAACAGAGTTCATAAAATTGTACTGTTTTAAAGTTCTTTTCATTTTTTTACATTTATTTAGTGTGCATGTGTCTATGTGTGTATCTGTGTGTGCACATGCACATGCACCATAGTGCACATGTGGATGGCAGAGGACCCCCTGAAAGGTGGTTCTCTCCTTCACTGCATCCCTTCTAGGCATCAAACTTACATCTTTAGGCCTGGAGGGAAGCGCTTTATCTGCTGAACCGCACCAGGTAAAATTCCCATATTTTACATACAGTGGCCCAATTGGTTCAATATGCTATTAACTTAAATAGACTGACTAATAAAAATTGCTATCCAATTTGACACTCTAGTCAAACATGACCACATTTAAACTTAAATTGGTAGAAAATAAATGGAAATTTAAATTTCAGCACTTTGGTGGTATTTGCTTCCAAGTTACTGGGATGAACTGTTATCGTGCAGTGTAAGATCAAGGAACTCTTTCTTTCCAAAGTTATTTTAGTCATGGTATTTAACCACAGCAATTGAAACCCTGACTAAAACACACCCTTACAGAAAACTATCTCTCTCCCAGAAGCTATCCGATGCCAATTGCTCCTCAGCTACAGGTGGCACTTTGTGTCCATTGGCACTGTCCTGCTGGAATCCTGTCTGTCTTGAGCTTGTGCACATCTTGTGCATATGGTAATATTTTTAGGATAAGGAAAGAGGAAATGAGAAAGGAAAACCATAAATGAAAAGAAACAAAAAATGAATCGCAGGTGGTACACAAGTACAACATAATAATAATATATTAAATATAAATGAACTAAAAATGAACTAAAGAAAAGGAAAGGATTATAAGGTTAAAGAAAATCAGGATTTGATTAAATGCAAACTCAAAAGCATTAAGAGTTAAAGGAGAAAGGCAGATTATGCTAATATAAGAAACTGAGCATCAATAACCTTATCATCACATGGGATGTATTTCAAACCAAACACAACTGTTGGATTTGAAAAATGGCATCCTTTAATGAAAAATGGTTATGGTGTCCTAAAGACATAAAAGGTATATGTGTGTCACTGAATGTCGTTGTGCCACCTAGCTTTAGATCAACCTGACACAAGCTATAGTCATTTGAGAGATAAAAACCTCAACTGAGAAAATGCCTCCAAGAGACTGGGCCATAGGCAAGCCTGGCAGGCATTTTCTTAAATTGTGATTAACCAGCAGGGGACAGCCCATGTGGGTGGGGCCATCCTGGCTTAAACAAGCTGAGCAAGCCAGGAGGAGCAAGCTAGCAAGCAGCACTCTTCCATAGACTTTTTTTTTCTTTTTTGGTTTTTCGAGACAGGGTTTCTCTGTGTAGCCCTGGCTATCCTAGAACTCACTCTGTAGACCAGGCTGGCCTCGAACTCAGAAATCTGCCTGCCTCTGCCTCCCAAGTGCTGGGATTAAAGGTGGTGCACACCTTTAATCCCCTGCTGCCCAGCTCTTCCATAGACTCTATATCAGCTCCTGCCTCTAGGTTCCTGCCCTGTTTGAGTTCCTGTCCTGACTTCCTCCAAGTATCTACAGTGATGTGGAAGTGTAAGCTAAATAAACCTTTCCCTTCTCAAGTTACTTCAGTTGTGGTGTTTCATCCCAGAAAGAGTGGCTCTAAGACAACATTCCTGAAGCAAAAAGAGAAGAGAAACAGAAAATAAGACGTAGGTACCAAGTCCATATGATAGCTGAGTTATTTTAATACATCTCTATTCTTTACACAGCTACACTAAAATGAATATAAATATAATGGCTCAAATGATTTTTCATTTTTTTTATGTAATGCGTGTGAGTACTTTGCCTGCATGTTTGTCTGTGCACCACGTTCGGGCCTAGTGCCTATGGAGGCCAGAAGAGAGCATCAGATACCTTGGAACTGGGTTTACAGATGTTGTGATCTACCATGTTGGTGATGGGCACTCAATCTGGGTCCTCTGTAAGAGCAGCCAGTGCTCTTATCCATTTAGCCTTCTCTCCAGCCCCAGTCTGAACAATTTTATAACTTTAACACAATGTTGAAACATGCTTAGTATACCTCAGTTATCATCTGTGGAATAAATATTAGTTTCAAGATAATATGGGATGGTTACCAAAGTCATGTGCTAAGACATAAATACAAAACTGAGGGAATATATGCTCTGAAATAGGATATAACTTAAAAATAAAATATTGAAAAATATTCCTAAATATTTGAAAATTCCCAACATGATTATAACTCTTGAGGAAAAAGAGTCACAAGTGATTTTGAAAAAAACACCAAAATTTGGAATATAGATAACATATTGCTTAAAAGGAAATTTAAATATTTACACTTACACTGAAGAAAAAGAATGCCTTTAAAAGGTAGAAAAAAAGGAGCAAATTAAACCCAAAAATAAGAGAAGAAAGGACATAATTAAAAGCAGAGACTGATGAAATAGAAGAAAGAAAAATCAGGTAAAAACTTGGCTCTTTGAAAGATTAATAGTATTTCTAACACTGCAGTAAAGCTAGCCAGTATAATTCTCCTGGAGTCACCAAGAGGGTGTAAGCTCTGCCTCTTTGTTCTCTTTTCTAGTATATATATACACACACACACACACACACACACACACACACACACACACATTTGCATGTAGTAGTTTGAAAGAAAACAGCCCCATAAAGTCAAAGGGACTGACACTATTAGGTGTGTCCTCATTGGAGTAGGTGTGTCCTTGCTGGAGGAAGGGTGTCACTGAGGGAGAGCTTTGAGGTTTCAGAAGTCCAAGCCCAACCTAGTAGCTCACTGTCTCTTCTTGCTGCCTGCTGATCCAAATGTAAAACTCTCAGCTACCTCTCCAGCATCATGTCTGCCTGCATGCTGCTGTGCTTCCCACCATGATGATAATGGACTAAACCTCTGAGACTGTAAGCCAGCCCCAATTAAGTATTTTCTTTTATAAGAGCTGCTGTGGTCATGGTGTCTCTTAAAGACAAAATAAACTCTAAGACAATGAATATATACACACATACACTCATACATATATGTACACGTACGTACATGCATGCACACATATACATACACACATATACATATACAACACATGCATACATAAACAAGTACATGCCTACATACATATATATGTACATACATACATACATACATACACATGTGCACACACATATGCCACATACCTTGCAGTCAGTGACACATGAGCAAGAATAGAAATGAAGGTGGCTGTCAGCTTGTAAAGAGGGAAAGAAAAGCTTTGTTTGCCTTTAAAAAAAATGGAAGGATGGAAGGAAAGGAGGAAGGAAGGAAAGAAAGAAAGAAAAAAGAGAAAGGAAGGAAAGAAGAAGAAAACTGACGTGAGGGTGAGAAAAAGCAATGAACACACATTTACTTTAGGGTTCCAGGCAAAGATGCTGTGGGTTCTGGAGTAGGAGACCGGGGAGAAAGAAGGTGGTTTGTGGACATAGACTTCCCTTTTCATCACAGATAGCAAGTGATACACTGGAACAGGTCTAGAGGGTTTTAGAAATGAGACCATAGCTTCCCTCCATCAGAACAAGGAAGAGCGTGCCCTCCATCAGAACAAGGAAGAGCGTGGTGCGTCACGCTCTCCATGCTGTGGATGGGGCTCAGGATCTGGAGGCTGACTGCCTAGCCCAAGCTCATCTCCTCTCCTCATCGCGGGATAAGTTAAGGAACGTCTTTGTACCTTGATTTTCTTGTCTCTAAAATGGGAACGACGGTTGATGGCACCAGCTTCTAGTTGCTCTCTTGTAGAATGAGTTGATGTATGCAAATTGCTTATAAAGCACGTCCTTGCACCTGACATTTTTTATGCTTGCTGTAGAAGAATGGATTCTAGCACTTGGATTTTTTTTTTTTTTAAGGAGACCTACCTGAAAGTCCAAGAAATGCATCCAGACACTCTCAAGTAATAGGGTAGTTGGTTTTTTCCAAGTAAATGTTTAAAGTTTTCAAACCCTTAAATTTTAAATAAGTTTTGTTTTGTTTTGTTTTTAGCACTGAAATGAAAGATTTGGGCCAGAAAACCAAAACAAGGCTTAAATGCTCACATCAAGTGAAAACTTTATTCTGCCTTAACCTCAATTTGCTGCATGATTCTTAGAAACGGGAAAATTGTTCTGTGAACAGCGGCGGGGTGCGGCTGAGGAGGATGCAGTCCCCTCTCAGAGGCATGCACAGCCCAAGGGAAGGGCTCACAGCTTGTCCACAGAAGCCCCATGCTCTCGTTGGGGCCGTAGAAAGTAGCGCCACACCAGCAAAGACAACTGACCTGGCTTATAAGGAGGGAGTAACACTGGGAGTGTACCTCATTGGTAGGGCGCTTGACTAGTCCATGCAAGGCCCCGCGTTCTCAGAACTGCACATGTAAAACAAAATAGAACATAAAATATGGTTAATGAGTAGAAAGGAGACTATGGGCTGGTGACCGTGTAGGCAGGTCTTCAGGCATGCAACAAGTATTTATTGAGCACCTACTGTATGCATAACCCTAGGCTGGACTGGTAGAGACAGGTAGGACAGATGTACGACTCTAGTCAGAAGGATAAACAGACTACAAGGGCTGCAATCCAGTGTGAGACGGGTCCCAAGGGCTTCTGAGAACCCACCCTAAGTAGAGATGGCTGTGTGAGGGTCCTTGCCCTACAGGAAATGGAGGAGGATGGGAGAGGTAGGAATCGACAACCAATAGATATGTGCAGAGGTTGAATAGTGCAAACTGCCTGACAGTAGTAAAAGGCCTGTCCTGCAACAGAATATAGAGGCAGAAGAAACGGGTTGGCCCAGGGCCTTATGGGTAAGGAGGTTGGATCTGTCTTCAGGAAGGTGAGGAGCCATCGGGGATTCAGGTACCAGACACAAGACGTGTATTATACCAGGATCACACTGGCTATAGTTACAGTGGGTCATGAGACCAAAATCTAGCAGATGCTTCACCAGTCATTATCCGAGTGACCTAATCCGTGACCTGACAGCACAGAGCAAATGCCAACAACTGGGGCATTGGAGAGCAGGTGGGCAGTGCAGTGCGGTGGCAGACCTGGCAGTGTGTATACTGGGGTGGGAGCAGAAGGTCCACCTAACCTCTCAGCTCTTAACTAAGACGGGCCTCATGGAAAACACCAGCACTCGCTCCCCAAGAGAGAAGGAGCACGAGTGGGCCTTAGACGCAGGGAGTCTCATTTCAGATGACTTAACTTTCAAAATACCCAGGGACTTCCGAGTGAAGATGTGAACCCTCCGACTGAAGACACAGAGCGGGAAGCATGGGCACCCGGGAGGTTATGCCGTCCAGGCTGCAGGGGAGGCTGTTGCTGGAGCTGTGGAAGGAGAGGCCTTTCCCTGGGGCAGAGCTCTGGAGTGAAGGCTGGAGATGAGCGGGACCGGGAGACTGCAGGCACACTCGCGGTACCTAGGGGATGAAGTCCAAGGGAAACCTCAAGTACAGCAGCTTCCATCAACCGGATACCGGTGCGGGTAACGAAACGACCTCTGAAACTAAAACCAACCAGTTTTAGTTTTCTTTGCCTCAGATCGTTGACCATCTTTGCAAGTTGATGCCTTGAATGGCGATAAGCCTCAGAACGGCAAGATTTGGCTAAATTATCACAAACTATAAACCTCTGTAAAAATGTATAAGCACAGGGCTCAGAGAGGGGTGGTGGGGGGGGAGTGACAAATGTCCCGCAACCACGGGAGTCCAGCTTGGAGAAGCTTTGTTCTAGTGTCACAGCGGAGACTTTCCACACACTTGATTTGAGACTGTGGGGTTGATCTGGATTTCTGTTCAGTATGGCATGGAATACTCGACATTATATATTAAAGTGTTTAGATATTCATTGAAATAATAGCATGAGTATGTTAACTACATTTGAAAACTAACAGTCTAGACTTTCCAGCGCTTTTCAGATTTGGAAGTGCATAGCGCCATCTAATGGGCACACTCCATAAAGAGAAAGAGGAAGAAAAAAACTGATACAGGTAAAATCCAATACATTTCACATTTCAAAGTTGTTCAGTTAACTGGTTTTGTAGACAATTATTTTATCTCTTCCAGCTTCACTGCCAAATTGGACAACAGATTACCCTCCACACACAGTAGCTCTGTGGCATATTTTAAGTCGAAGTATTTCCTAGCCAGCCATAACATTTGCACTTTTTTTATATCATAAAGTCATTCTAAATACCTTGGATAAAACAGTATGTTCAACTAGGATCGTTTCATTTTTAAAAGTGTGAATTAAGTTACGGAGTTCAAAAGAAGCATTATCTTGGTTTTTGTAAGATTAAAATGTGGCCCATCTATTATACGGATGGTAATTATTGCTGCCAGCCACGATCCTTGGCAGCCCTTTGAGACTGGGTGTGTGTGTGTGTGTGTGTGTGTGTGTGTGACTGTGTGCTCTGCTGATTCTGTTTTAGAAGGCAGCAGCCTGTGGCTTGGCCCTTCCACAGTTTAGTTCTGGGGTCAAAGGGATTTTCCATTGCTCACACATGCCACTTAACCTGGGACACAAGTGAGAGAAGTGACAGCAACCCCGAGCAGGAAGGGCGTAGCTGCCCAGTCTTCCCGGATCGGCCCTGAGGGGCAGCTTGCCTTCCTCCCCCAAGAACAGAACTCTAAACTTTGCTGCCCAGCTCGGTGGCTTCCTCACAACTTTCATCTCTCTCCTTCTAACACAGCTTGAATCAGATTCTAAACGAATTGATAGCCCCAAATAAGAACTGATTTTAAAATATATTGCTCTACGGGGCTACAAAAAAAGAGAAAAGGGGGAGGGGTAGAATCTGACCATAATACATTGTATACATTTATGAAATTGTCCAAAAGTAATAAAATTACTAATTTTAATTTTAAAATTTAAAGATTTTTTTAAAATTAAGTATACCATTTGGGGCTGGAGAGATGGCTCAGCAGTTAAGAGCACTGACTGCTCTTCTGAAGGTCCTGAGTTCAAATCCCAGAAACCACATGGTGGTTCACAACCATCCTTATTGAGATCTGATGTCCTCTTCTGGGGTATCTGAAGACAGCAACAGTGAACTTACATATAATAATAAATAAATCTTTTTTTTTTAAGTATACCATTTGACTCTTCTTCTTGATATAAGGTATTTTGAACAGCAAAAAATCCCTTATGATATGATGCTGTGCAAAACTGACATTTTTACTTGTTGTTTACCTTTGACTGTATCTGGAGACTGCAGATCACGTGTTGCCCAGCAGATCGCTTGTGCACAATTGAAGATACATCGTAAGTTAACTTGTAGGCCTACCAGGCTCGTGGGGGAGTTTCCATGACAGGAAGAAAACAAACAAACAAACAAACAAAATAAACCAATAATTAAAAAGGAGAAAAGGAGGGGTGGGTGGGAGAGGAGGAGAAGGAAGAGCAAAGAATTTGAATTAAAAGGTAAGTTATTTATTGAGGATTTTGTCATTTGCCCATTGAATGTTCAAAACAACGATTTTCACAAACTGGCAATAATGGTGACAGCCACATTAAACCATTGCTTATTTCTTCTTTAGGGCCTAGAATGCATTGCACATGGAAGTGGGCAGCAGCGTGGGAGGATGGGGGGAAACAGAGGGGCAGGGTAGAGAACTGTGGCTGCATGCATGGAGCCCACACGCTCACCAACCGGGCTTTCCTGGGCTCAGCATACACTGAGCTGCTGGGGTCGATGTGAACTGTTGCCTGGTCCCATATGTTTGGATACTCACATCGTCTTTTGCTAGCGGCTGTTTTGAATGGTTGTAGAACCTCTAGAAGCCCAGCCTCTGTCTTCTCTTTTCTTTCCTGCTGCAGACACTGCATAACCAGCCACCTTGAGCTCCTGTAGCCAGGCCTTCCTTTCATGCAGTTTTATTTCAAACTGTAACCAAAGCAAGCCTTCCCTCCCCCAGTTGCTCCCTGTCTATCCTCTGATCACAAACACAAGGGTGGTAACAAATGCTCATGCACTGCCTTGCCTAAGCCTCCTCAGTGTCCTTTAAGGGAGTTCTTTTTTTTTTTTTTTTTTTAAAGTTTTATTGCATTATGATGAGAAAAGTTACATGATTTCAATTTATCGGAATTTGTTAACATTTAAAAACATTTTAAGTAAATAGAATTAAATCACATTCTTGTTTCCCTTTTGTATTCCAACTCCTCCCAGAGAACCCCCTTTAATACCTACAATATCTTTTTTTGTCATATTCTTTAAAATTTATAAAATATTATAACAATAAAAATGAGTACTATAAAAGTTGTTTGATATAAAACAACAATCAATCTAACAGTCTTATGTAGATGCTTGTCTACGGCAATACTGAAAATACATATGTTTTTCTCAATATAAATTTTAAATAACTCCAAACGTATTAACCGTATATTTCAAAATAATACATCACTACTAATATTTTCTTAAATGAACATAAATATAGAAAGTGTTTTTGTTTGTTTGTTTGTTTTGTATTTAGTAGAGCTTAAAACCTTTGCTCTTACTGTGGTAACTTGATACAAGAGTTACAAACGTCAAGCAAAGCATTGAGTATTATTCTTTGTTGTTCTCTTACAAGCCTCCTCCCAATTTAATTGTCTACATTTCTTTTGGGTATATAAATACTTTTGAAATATATAAGCTGTTCTGAAAACCATAGTATAATGTAAAAACATGAAATAAATGATACTACTAATAGAGAGGCTGAGATAGGAGAAGCAAGATCTCAAGACCATTATGTTGTACACAGCAAGACATTGTCACGAACAAACAAGCTGAAAGTGTATATGGATTGTACAATATTGGACCTAATTCTCCAATTACCAAATTAGAGACACCATGGGATGACAGCCAATAAACTTCTAATTCCTCATATTTTTGGATTTCAATTAAGATATGTTGGTAATATTAATTTTCATATTAAGATATTAAGAAAAAGTAATTGTTACTTCCTGTTGTTTATGTTGTAAGAGGTAGAATTAGGTTTGTGTGGATTTGTTGAAAGATTACTTTCTTGCCTCTTCTAGGGTGTAGTTTTGCACCTTATGTTGATGTTTTCCATTTATTATCCTTTGTAGGGCTGGATTTGTGGAAAGATATTGTGTAAAT
>NW_022196912.1:88541423-88556339 GCF_008632895.1 Mastomys coucha | reverse complement strand
CTGGGATCCTGTGATTCTGGGATCCTGTGACCCTGTGCTTGTTAGAGCACCTGGGAGTAGAGCTTCCTATGGGTGTTTTGGGACTGGTTGCAGAGCTTGAGCCCAAGGTCTGCTCAGTACTAGCCCAGATAGACTGGAGGAAACCTGAGCCACTGGGCTGCTGGAGTTCCTGTGTGCTTGGTCCCGCTGGTCCCAGTTACTCCCAGTATTCGGGACAGATGTTGTGTTCTCCTGACCTCTATCCTGGGCATGTTAGAGCACCTGGAGTGGAGCTTCCTCTGGGTGTTGTGGGACCAGAAGGAACCTGAGTCACTGGGCTGCCAGAGTTCCTGTGTGCTTAGTCCTGCTGGTCCCAGTTACTCCCAGTGTTGGGACAGATGTTATGTCCTCCTCACCTCTGATCCTAGGCATGTTAGAGCATTTTTCTTTTTTTTTTTTTTTGGTTTTCGAGACAGGGTTTCTCTGTATAGCCCTGGTTGTCCTGGAACTCACTCTGTAGACCAGGCTGGCCTCGAACTCAAAAATCCGCCTGCCTCTTCCTCCCAAGTGCTAGGATTAAAGGCGTGCACCACCACCTCCTGTTTTAAGGGAGTTCTTGACACTCTGTTGAGCAGCTCTGAAAAAACTAAAAAGGTTTTCCTTCTTGACCTCAAGTCCCCTGAGGTCGCACATTAGGCTGGTATCTTAGTTAGGGTTTGATTGCTGTGAACAGACATCATGACCAAGGCAACTCTTACAAGGACAACATTTCATTGGGGCTGACTTACAGGTTCAGAAGTTCAGTCCATTATCATCAAGGTGGGAACATGGCAGCATCCAGGCAGGCATGCTGCAGGAGGAGCTGAGAGTTCTACACCTTCATCTGAAAGCTGCTAGAAGACTGACTTCCAGGCAGCTAGGATGAGGGCCTTAAAGCCCACACCCACAGTGACACACCTACTCCAACAAGACCACACCTACTCCAGCCGGGCCACACCTCCTAATAGTGCCACTCCCTGGGCCATGCATATACAAACAATCACAGCTGGAGGTGCAGTGCAGCTGGAGGAGATGCATGCATGGATGCATGCATGAATATGTGCATGGGTGCAGGAAGCACTTTGGTTGATCCTCAGCTCTACATAAACCAGGGATGGTGATGCACAGCTGTAATGCCAGCATCCAGGTGATAGAGACAGGAGGATCAGAAAGTCAGAGGTTAGCTCTGGTTACATAGTGGGTTGAAGGCTAGCCTGGGATACAGAAGACCCTGTATCAAAGAGGGAAGGGATTGGAACAGCTAAGAATCATCATAATTAAGCAGCTCCGTCCTCTACCTGACCGAGAATGAACTCTCAATAACACTGCGGCTTTCCCAGGGGAGGTTTTTATTTATGGGTTAATTAATTCGTTTATTATTTTAATGTATGCATATGATGTGTATGTGAAGCGTATGTGTGTACATATGTGCATGTGAGCATCTGTGTGCCATAGTGTGTACGCAGAAGTCAGGAGACTTTAGGAGTTGGTCCTCACCTGCCACCTTGTTTGAGGCTGGGTGTGTTGCTCACTACCACACATGCCAGGCTATGAGGCCCAGGAGCTTCCAGGAATTCTGTCTCGGTCTCCCAACTCTTGGTAGGCATGTGCTATCACATCCAATGTTATCGGAGATCTTGGAATCCAAACTCTGGCCTTTACGCTTGCACAGCATGCTTTTGTGTGTGTTGGGGGAGGTGGGATTTCGGGGTGGGGAAGGTGGGTAAATCCCCTTCAGGAACTCCCAAGCAGGGGCTACTCTGACCAGCAGGAAGGGTCTTTAAGGGGATCCCACGGATGCGGTTTCATCTTTTGTGAATTTTCCTTAAAACACAAAAGTGTTTATTATGTCCCCGGTTCACAGAAGCAATTCATGTCCACTGAGTTATTTCTAAGAACATACAGATAGATATTAAAAAGGGAAATTGCTGGTAGCATCATCGCATAAAGATAAATACTGACATGTTTGATATATTCGTTTGTAAGCCTTCTTCTATGTTTATATATCCCCAAATGCTGTGTAACAACATGATCAAGGTACAGACATTCGGTAGGACAATTCAAGTACACAAAGCTGGGGGTGGCCACCTGGGACTGTGCAAAAATTTAAACTCACTATCAGCATATTGCTGCCTCCAAGGAGGGAGTTCTTCCGCTCTGCTAGCAGCCGGCTTCCACAGCAGTTGTCTTGGCAAGGTTGTCCCAGGAGTGAACAACAGTTCAGAGGGAGCTTGCTGCGCTGATGCTGCCTTCACACAGTGGACTACCAAAAGCGGGCTGCTCTGAGGGTCAGACACGGAGAGTTGTAAGTGCTGCCTCTTGGCACATTCTGAAAACTGATATAAATAAAACACGGAAAACTTAATCACCCAGGAAGTCACTTCTGAGAAAGAACTAGGGCCTTAGCTAACTTACGAAACTGATTACATTGGTCCTTGGTTTTTTTTTGTTTTTTTTTTTTTGTCTCTTGGTGTTTGGGGAACCGGATCATTTGGTCCCTTTGGCCAGTGGTATGTGTTTCTACTGGCCAGCAGAGGGCGCTCTGTTGCCCCAGTGTTGGGATAAAATACCAAGCATAGCCAGAGGTGAGATAAGTAGACTAATAGGAGAGGAGCTATGGGGAAGGGGAGGGGGACTTCAGGGTGGGAGGGAGTGTTCAAAACTAGCCTTTCACAAGCCTGTTTCAAGCCTGCCAGGCTGTTAGACTCTGGTGTGCTGCTGTTCCGGTCATGGGCAGATAGGATAGGGTGAGACTCACAAGCTTCTGCTTGGGGCGACCGCTGACAGGCTCTGTACAATGCTGACAGAGTCGGTCCACACAGTTATGGCCGATTAGACATTAGGGGTTTTGTCCTAACTTTATTATCTATTTATAATGGATAAATGATGTGGATGTGTAATGTGCCCATTTACGACCTCCCACGAACATCCTATGAGGTCAGAGAGCATTGCTTTGTATCTTATTCCCTTCACAGCCTTCCAGTCTCACACTTTAGTCACGACTCCACAGACGTACAAACCACTCCTACCCAGCTTCTGACACAAAGCTTGAGACATCAGTGGCTTTGTAAAGAGACAGGGAAGGTGTCTATCTATCTTGGTGTTTGTGTTTTTAGTAAGGAATCCCTACTTGATTGGATGCGAGTTTTGTTAACCCCCTTTTCCTACTCTATGACCCTTTGAAAATGCATGCCATTTTCTTGGTAATTTGCTAGTTCCTAGACTCTGGGGCCAGTGTTCTACATGAGGCTAGTAGTCCCAGGCACACCACTCATTACCAAATCCTTTCACCCATGTACAGCAAGCTAGTGAGAAACATCTGAGGATGGCTGTGGCTTAATAGATCTTTCCCTAATCGTTGATTCTGGAGAATGAAGTCAGTTACAGGCTAAGACACATAAGCTCAATATAGATTCCTCAGCCCCACTCTCACCCCTAGCCTCAATGACTTATAAAAATCATGCATTTATTAGAACTGTGCTTCAAGGTTTGGAATAGCAGTCCACTGATGGGTCAGATAGGGTGCTAACTCCCAATTACAAGAAATAGAGAGATAAGCCTTCTCTGGTTTATTTTTCAGAGCCAGTTCTAAACATAATCATCAACTTCACACACACACACACACACACACACACACACACACACACACACACACACATACATACCTCTTAGATATAGTCTTATTCTATGAGGGCTTTACCAAGATTAGTTTATGGATTAAATAGGAAATTGGTTATATAAAAGACTTAAAAATGTGCAGGCTAAAATCATTAAGCCTTTCCATTGCACATTACATTGTTAGAATACCAAATGCCTCTTTGGGAGGAGCCCGAGCATGCCAGACCTTCCATAGCCCACCTATGTGGAGGTGAAGCCTTCTGTCCACCATATGCCTTTGTTGGGTAACTCAGAATTAATAAGAACTTGTCAGGAGCTCCCTGGCTTGCTTGCTTATTAAACACATGGCTGTGAATTTAGCCGACCACACAGCAGCACAGTGCCCCCAGAAGCCTATCAGATTCTTAATCTTGGATCCCAGGGCTGCTCCCCAGTGTTTAATATCTTTGAAAAGTGGGGCTTAGGAAGGGGGCTCAGCAGTTAAGAGCACTTGCTGTTCTCACAGAGGATCCAGGTTTAGTTTCTAGAAACCACATGGTGGGTGGCTCACAACCAACTATATATAACTCTAGTCCCCACAGAATCCAGTGCTTCTCCTTTGGCCCCCATGAGCACTAGAGAATCCAGTGCTTCTCCTCTGGCCTCCATGGGCACCAGAGAATCCAGTGCTTCTCCTCTGGCCTCCATGGGCACTAGAGAATCCATCCAGCGCCTCTCTTCTGGCCTCCATGGGCACTAGAGATGCATGTGATACACATTTATACATGCAGGAAAAACACCATAAGTCATACACATAAAACAAAAACAGATGAATCTTCCTTAAAAGCTCTGAGAGGTAAGCAGCAGGCTCATCTAACCCTTGCCACAGACATGAAGACCAAGCCTGGATCACAGGACCTCCATGGAATGGCCTCGTTCCTGATCACACAGCATCCATCTCTTCTCTCTCTGGTTTGCAGAAATGGGAATTGCTAGAGCACTTACTGCAGCTCTCTCAGGGTAGGAGGATGTTTAGGTTTTTTTTTTTAATACCTATATCACATCCTTTCATAAAGAACTCCAAGGAGAAGGTTTTTCCTGTCATTTGTAGCAGAAATTAACGTACTTCAGAGCTAGTGTTTTGTTTTGTCTTGTGAACGCAGTGATTCATCTTCCCCGTTCCTCCACTAGGCTGAGGAGGTGACCCGGCAGCTGCCACCAGAAAGGCCTGTCACCATTCAGCTCTATCTTACTCTAACAATCAAGTGCCCTTGGCTTTCACTCTTGTTCCTGAAGTGTTTGTTGTTGCTCTCTCGAGTTGTTTAAGGGCACCAGCAATCGTTCTGAAACACTACTGAATACTAGTAAGCAATTTTAAACTATTTTAAAAAGAGGATCTGCCAACTCAAGGGAATAAGAGTGACAATGTCTAGGTGCAAAAATCAATGGGGAATTGATCAGAGCTGGACCGGCCATAAAACTCTTGTGGTGACAGCATCTGGAGACTGGGCAGACACTGGGACCTGTTGGTCCAGAGCCTCACCTGAACCTCAGGGAGTCACTGCTGGAGAGGGTTTCACACCCTGCAGGACTGTAGGCAGTGATCCAGGGTGCAGCCAGAAGCCACATTGTGCATGGAGGGCCACATCCATCACACCCTGGAGTACTGCCTACAGAGACTGAGCATCCACTCTATCTACTCTCAGGTTACCTGGGCCTTCAGTACTGCTGGGTCTGTAGGAGCTGGTCAGCAGGGCTCTGGGCCACTTCTTCATCCTCCCAGAATACATCCTACAGAGAACCCAAAAGGTTCAGGGGGACAAGGGAGCCTGAACCCACCATCGTGTCCCAACATGCTCACTCCATGCTATGGTATCTGCAGGAACTGCTCACCTTCATCAATGCTGAACTTGAGGTTCCAGGGTATTTTACTTACACAAAATTTGTGTTGTTGTTGTTTTTCACCACTGCCCGGCTCACAAAAAATTTTAAAAATAAAAGAATATCATCTTCTCATCTGGAAGAGATACAGTTTTTAATTCTGTAACACTCAATCAGTTGTGTCTCTACGTCTAAAAGAATCATTGGAGTAACTAAGAAAAAGGAAATCTATATATTGTGTTTTCTCCATTCTAGCACCAAACAACAAGAAAACATTTAAGGCTCAGGAGACAGGCAGGAAAAGGGTCAGAAGTTCAAGGCCAGACTAGGCTACAAGACAGGGGCTAGGGGAGATAGGGAAGAAGAGTGAAGAGAGAAAAACAATGTACAGTAGAAACTGAAACTGTAATAAGCAACCCACACAGAGAAGGCAGACTCTATGGAAAGACAAATTGTTGAAGATACATGCTACTGGCTGAACCAATATCATAGTAATATCAGGTGTTTTGAAATAATGTCAAGTGTATCTACAATCAAAATACCAGCAAGATCTTTTAAACATTAAATAACTTAAGCCTATGTGGAAGAATAAATGCCCCACAGAAACATTTGCTGTGTATTTACTTGTTCATTCTTACATAAGTGTAAGAATGAGAAATTCCTCTTAGCAAGTTTTTGACGGCAATGTTGTCCTGTGGTTATTAAAGTAGCAAATAGCAGGATAAGAATAGGTGAACTCATGAAGGAAAAAAAAAGCAGTATCTAGAAATGAATTAAATACATAAAAGTTTAATGTGGTAAAGAGATATCCTGAAGCTAGTGATGAAAAAAAATAAGCCATTTATAAATGATATCAGGACAGTGGCGAATTACTTAAACCTTGAGTTGGTATTACAGTCTCTTCTCCCTCCAAATATCCAAAATAACATTCCTTTTTTTTTTAAAGATTTATTTATTTAATGTATGTGAATACACTGTAGCTGTCTTCAGACACACCAGAAGAGGGCATCAGATCCCATTACAGATGGTTGTGAGCCACCATGTGGGTGTTGGGAATTGAACTCAGGACCTCTGGAAAAGCAGCCAGTGCTCTTCCACTGAGCCCCAACATTCTACTTTTTTTAACCAAAATAACTTGCAAAATGCAAAAGTCTTATGTGTAGAAAATAAGGCCCTAAAAATAGACGCAACGCAGGGTTCCATTACCGTGGACTGGAGAACAGCTGTCAGCACATCCCCAAGGCCAAAGTAATGAAGACTTTAAAGATTTGAAAGCATAAAATTTGAAATATCGTGAGTGAAACCTAAATGATAAACTGAAGCAATCTGTGACAAAAGCTAACATTTCAAACCCACGGAGAGTTATTCTATATCAACTAAAAGATAGGGACACACACCAGTGGGAAGTATAAGTAAGAACATAATTCAAATGTATCAGAAAGAACAATAGCTGGCTGTGCAATACCCTCTCCCCACTCGTAATGAAGCAGATGCAAAACTCAAGTGCGAGACACCATCCCCTGTCAACTTGGCAAAGAATTTTTTAAAATAATAAAAATAATAAATGCTCCGGAGGGAAAGGGGCCTTGGGTCTCCTCAAGCATCAGAAAGATGGCTTTTCAGCCAGCAATTCTGTTCATAGCTGTCAATTCTGATCAGTAACTTCAGACATGCAAGGATGTAACTGCCGTCAAAAATAACTAAAGAAGGACTGTGCTTCAGTATATACTGGCAGTCATTTGGTAAATGTTATTCAGTTATCAAAAATTATATCGGAGGACTGGGAGATGGCTTGGGGGTGAGAGCACTTGCTGCCTAAGTATGAGAATCTGAGTCCATACCTGCATAATCCTTGTAAAAAACAAACAAACAAACAAAAAGCTAGACTTGTATCACACACTTGTAGTAGACACACTGCTTGGGTTCATGTGGGTCCCCTAACAATTGGAACAGGACTGTCTCAGACTCCAATGTCTGCCACTGGATCCCTTTCCCCTAGCTGGACTGCCTGGTTAGGCCTCAGTGGGAGAGGATGCGCTTAGTCCTGCTGGAAATGGATGTCCCAGGGCAGGGTGGCACCCAAGGGGGGCTTCCCCTCCTCCGCCCCAGTTTACCGATTATAGCTTTGTCCTGATATTTACCTTATTCTACTTCAAATTCTGATAATGCTCTGAGACAGTATGCTGTATAGCTTTGCTGGCCTCTACCTGTCATCCTCCTGTCTCAGTCTTCCAAGTGCTAGGATTACAGACATGTGTCATAACTACAGGTGTCGCTGCACCCAGCTAAATTTCCTAAAAGCTTATAAAATGTTTAATTCCTTTATTCCTGACACATAAGTAAAGAATTCCTAAAGTTTACAATAGGTTCTGTCACCAAGTTAGGTTGTAGTCAGGAGGTGACATCTTCCCTAAACTAGCAAGTTTTACTCCTTCGGGGACCATATGGCCAAGGAGACAGCCGCTGTCCGCAGATTGTCTGGCTCTACAGATGCTGTTCTATCTTTGTGTCCCCTTCCCATTTCCACTCCTCACCTTGGGTGCCGAGTCCCTCTTACCGGAGACCTAGGGCAGCCCGTTTCAGTTTGGACTCAATTCCGTTTTCTCTTTCCAGAGGTAGCTTTTCTTGTCTTTATGCTGTCTCCTAACTTACTCCTCCCTTATTTGGCGTTTCCCCTAACCATTCATCAAGCACCACCCCTATCACCAAACTACACAGTTTGAGACCAATGCCAACCTTGTGGGCTAATCTGCTGCCTTTAATTTGGCCGTTCTAGACTCAATACGTCTGTCATTTATGACCTATTGGTGCCAGGCTCAGTCCCATCTTTCACCTTACACAGCTCCCTGCTGTTCATTCCACGCAACTGTACTCACTGTTCACAGTAGACCTGCAACAAAGAACTACAAGGGGAAGTAGTTGTGTCTGTTTTGAACCTGGTTCACTGAAGTTCCTGAAGAACTTCACTAGGGGGCGCCTCCCCATAACTTTTGAAACAGGAAGGCTGCTGACTGCAATTCTTAATGAAAATTGAAGTCCAGACACACTGAATTTTTAGAAACTTTTCTGAACACATGCTGTAATTTTACGAAGCAATTTAACTTGACTCTTTTAAAATAAAAGCTGCCCCGTGGGCAGAGCAATAGGCAGCAATCTTAAGCAGTATAAACCTATATAAGGGAACACCAATTAAAAACCCAGACTCCATTACTGTAACGTAAATAGCCATGAATTACACAAAATACATGCAAGACCTTAGTCCAGACAAGTGAAGTTATTTTTACTTTAGCAAGAGAAATAGATATGCAAAGTTTGGTTTTAAAACGAAGGCTTTGCAAAAAACAAAAATTAAGGGCAGCTCAAACGTTCTGGGGTTCCTTGTATAATATGTGCAATGAAATGATTGATTCTATTATCTCTGGGGTGTGAAAAGTTACCTACAATACTACAAACTGGGTTCAAATTTGGAGTGTTTTGTGTTCTTTTAGGAAAAAAAAAAATCGGGCTGGAGAGTTGGCTCAGTGGTTAAGGGCACTGACTGCTCTTCCAGAGGTCCTGAGTCCAATTCCCAGCAACCACACGGTGGCTCACAACCATCTGTAATGAGAGCTCGTGCCCTCTTCTGGTGTATCTGAAAACAGCTACAGTGTACTCATATGCGTAAAATAAATATTTAAATAAATATTTTAAAAAAAAAAAGTGCCAAGGTACTATAGGGTAGTGGTTGAAATACAGGACTCTAGAAATAAGTCAACCTTTGAACCCCTCATCTCTTGCTTACTACTGTGAGAACTTGGACACTCTTATTTTTTTTATAAGATTTATTTATTACAAGTACACTGTAGCTGTCTTCAGACGCACCAGAAGAGGGTGTCAGATCTTATTACGGGTGGTTGTGAGCCACCATGTGGTTGCTGGGATCCGAACTCAGGACCTTCAGAAGAGCAGTCAGTGCTCTTACCCGCTGAGCCATCTCTCCAGCCCGAGAACTTGGATACTCTTTTGGGGGCCCCCCTTAGGTGAAATCTTAGTTCTGCATCCCTTCGTTGGGAATGATGACTGAACTTACCTCACGGGTTTGTGCTCTGAAGTAGATGAAATAATTAACGTGTGACTGATGTACTGGAGATCCTCAATAAACGGTAGCTTTTCATTCTTGGGCAGCTGTGACGAAGGCCTTTTAAGATGTTGTCTTAGAGGGTGGAGAGATGGCTTGGCGGTTAAGAGCACTGACTGTTCTTTTTTTTTTTTATTAAAGATTTATTTATTTATTATATGTAAGTACACTGTAGCTGTCTTCAGATGCACCAGAAGAGGGTGTCAGATCCCATTAAAGATGGTGGTGAGCCACCATGTGGTTGCTGGGATTTGAACTCAGGACCTCTGGAAGAGCAGTCAGTGCTCTTAACCGCTGAGCCATCTCTCCAGCCCCAAAATAAATAAATCTTAAAAAAGAAAAAAAAAAGATGTTGTCTTAGTTGGGGTCACTATTGCTGTGATTGAACACCATGACCAAATGCAACACGGGGCGGAAAGGGTTTATTTTGCTCACAGTTCCATGTAACAGTTCCATCATCAAAAGCAGTAAGGGCAGGTACTTGGAAGCAAGAGCTGATGTAGAGGCCATGGAGGGGTGCTGCTTTCCGGCTTGCTTCCCATGGCCTGCTGAACCTGCTTTCTTATAGAAAGAACCCAGGATCACTAGCCCAGATATACACCACCCACGGTAGGCTGAGCACTCCCATGTTAATTATGAAAATACCCTACAGGCTTACTTACAGCCAGGTCTCATGGAGGCATTTTCTTAATCGAGGTTCCCTCCTCTCCAATAACTTAAGCTTGCATTTTTTATTTGACTTCAGTTTTAAGTACAGTTGACATAAAACCAGTACAGATGACTAGGAACAGATGTTCCTAGTTGTGCAGAAAGAGATATTAACTATCATTTTCAAAACAATGTGTTTATTTTTATTCTGTGTGCAGTGGTGTTTTGACTGCATGTATGTCTGTGTGAGGGAGTCAGAGCCCCTGGAACTGGAGTTACAGACAGTTGAGAGCTGCCATGTGGGTGCTGAGGATGAACCCAGGTTCTCTGGAAAAGCAGCCAGTGCTCTTACCTGCTGAGCCATCTCTCCAGCCCCCATCATTTTAATAAACAAATTCATACAGGTAAGCGGTTATAAAGGTAGAAAAGGATTAAACTTGGCCATAGTCACACAGGCATGCCCTCACCTTAGAGTAAAATCTGGACTTCTTTAAACGCCAGGCCAGCGTTCTTTCCCCCATATCATACGGCTCTTCCAGTACTTGACAGCTTACTAACAAGACTAAATATATTCCTTGGCTAAAAATAGGTTTTTTGGACAAACTTTTGCTGAAGTAACAAACTGCATTGTGTGACATTTTAAAAGAAGCTTCTTGCACATATATTTAAGAGTCTGAATTTTCCCAGGTGGTGGTAGCATATGCCTTTAATCCCAGCATTTGAGAGGCAGAGGCATGTAGATCTCTACATATTGAAAGCCAGCCTGATCTACACAGTGAGTTCTGGGACAGCCAGGGCTACCCAAAGAAACCCTGTTTTAAAACAACAACAACAGAGTTTGAAACTTAAGCTCATTTCTTACTTTAGAAATTTATCTTTAGGAAATAATCTAAAAGAAAATTATATGCAAAAACATTCACTGCCACATACTTTGGAATGCTGAAAAGGTAAAGCTCTGCATGTTCAGCAACAGGAGAACAATTAACAATGACAGACCTATGAGTTATGGAACTGCTAGAGAATGACAAAGAAGCCTGGGGTCTATCTCAGTAGGAACCCTGCTCCACAGGTACAGAGCCCTCAGCTGGATCCCCAGCACCGAGGAAAGAGGAGCTGGGAAATAGGTTGTTAGACAGAGAGAAGAAAAGGAAGAAAATGAGGAAGATGACGAAAAACAAGGTAACACTAAAAAATATTTATTTCCCTCTTTTCATTATAAAAGGCAGTGGTCAGGCCGGGTGGTGGTGGTGCACACCTTTAATCCCAGCACTTGGGAGGCAGAGGCAGGTGGATTTCTGAGTTCGAGGCCAGCCTGGTCTACAAAGTGAGTTCCAGGATAGCCAGGGCTACACAGAGAAACCCTGTCTTAAAAAAAAAAAAAAGGCAGTGGTCTGGCAAGTAGAATAATAATTTATTTTTAATCCTAATTATAACCAATGAAAGCTAATATTTACTTGGTTACACCCTAGAAAACAGAAAGACAGAGTGAAGTAGTTTTAGAAGAACTAAAATAAGAAGTTTCTTTTTCTTTCCCTTTGAGTGTTAAGAGAAACAATAAAGGATGCAGAATGGATGCATTTCTTCATGTGGCTGTTACTAAAGAGTTCCCATGATCCAAGCACCCTTTAGTACACGATATAACATGTACAATAAACGAGGAAAGGCCCAAGACCAGAACGTTGTCATGCAGTCGGTTCTGAGGGGCACAGGTCTACATCAGTCTCCAGGTTTTCTGAATTCGGGAGTTGGTACAGGAAAGAGGGCACGCACTGCCATCCCTTCAAGCCCTAGGCATACTGATTACAGGAACCCTGCAGGATGCCAAGAGCTATAGATGCTCACAGCTCTCACATACACTGGTGTAGTATTTGCACGTAACCTACACGGAGCTGCCTGGAATACTTTAAGCCACCTTTAAATTTCTTGCAATAAAAGAAATGTTCTATCCTGTCTAGAAAAGGACACAAGAAAATGCCTGTACATATTTAGTGCAGGCAGTTATTTTTTCTTAAATGTTTTCTGACCAAGCCAGCTCAGTCAGTCAATAGGGTCTCAAGCGAGGGAGTGAGGACTGAAAAAGAAAAAAAGTTGGCAAAATGACAACCTGACTCCAGCCAGTGCTGGGGCTGAGGCAGCTTTATTTCTCTCCAGTCTGCTTTTATATCATTCCAGGTACATCCAAAAAAACCATGGTCAGTTCTTAGATCAAAGGCAAGGTAACCAAGCAAAGTGTAAGCCACGCCCCATGGCCACTGTTTCTAATATTCTTATCTGAGCCTACTTCCTTGTCCAAGCCTAGGACAAGTACCCAATTCCTAGAAGTGGCACCAAAAGCTCTCAACAGTTTTCTGTTGAATCTGCAGACATGGATCTCAGCATCGCTTTACTTCAGCTTCAATATCCCATCTCAGACTGCTGCTCTTTCCCACCTTCATGCCATCAGCCCATATCTGCGCTAGGGCTGTGGATCCAGCAGGGTTAGGGTTAGGGTTAGGGTTAGGGTTAGGGTTAGGGTTAGGGTTAGGGTTAGGGTTAGGGTTAGGGCTAGGGTTAGGGTTAGGGTTAGGGTTAAGGTTAGGGTTAGGGTTAGGGCTAGACTAATCATCTTCCTCTGGACCACCATCTTGGCTTGGCTTTTTTTTTTTTTTAACCCTTTTTCTGAAATACTAAGACTCGTCACATCAGCTGCCTCTCCACAGGGATCACAAGATGTTGAACATTTTCTTTTCTGATTCATTTGTCCAGAAAACCCTCTAAGGTGGGGATATCCTGAGCTGAGTTCCACGGTTCTCTGGTACTCCTTGGTGTATTCATGACAGGGACTTCCTCCCCAGCCCCTCAACCCTTCCTCAACCCACTCACACCATCTCTGCCTTCTCCCAGGCAGCTGATATTGCCTTTCATTGTACAGAAGGGAAGGAACCCCTGGGCTCAGGAGCTCATTCTGCACTAGCTTCTCCAGTGACACAATGTGTGTCACCATGTCAGGCCAGAAAGAATTCTTTAATGAAACCTTGCTGAGCCCAGTTGTCGTTTGCCTCTGTCCTTAACTTCCCACCCTCTGGTTTCAGAACTAACAAGGCATTTGCTTGCTGGCCCCAGGACCTTCAGCTTCCTCCTATCTTAGTGCAACCATTCCTATGACATTATCCCTACCCCCGCCCCCAACAGCGTGCCTCTGCCACCTAGAAAGAGGTCCTTCCTTTAGCATACACGTTCTTCTAGGTCATTATCACTAGCTTTTCTCCTCTCTACAAATTTCTAAACAGCTCTTTTCCCACTGCCCACCTCCCTTCTCTCCACCTGACTGCAGCTAATTCCTCCCATCCTGAAGTGGTGTCTCAGACGCTAAAGTTGTTGGGTTTTTTTTTGGCTTTCATTTGGTTAGGTTTCAAACCTGGGACAAAGGGCTGAAGTACCTACTTAACATATCAAAGCGGACTTGGCCACCAAGTTCTCCCAACAGTTCCTCAACTCTTACCTGCTTCTGGACCCTCCTCACTGCTAACCTGCTCCCTACCCCCTACCCTGAATTCTCCAGCCCAGGGGGCTGTAGTTCTTAGGAGAAGGCAAGAAAGCTAGGTGAGAAAAAAAGGTGGGGGAAAAAAGGCCCAGACCCAGACAAGGACTCAGGCCATAGCCCAGAGATTTGGGGAGCTGAGATAGGTAAGTGCTGTGCTGACAAGAATTTTCATCCGGGTGTCTCCTAGAGTAGTGGGAAACTTGTCAGAGAGAAAAATGTTCCAAAAAAACAGAGGAAAGGTGTCTCTTGTCCCTGTGAATGGAGCCCAGTGGGGTTGAGAGCGGCTTCCTGGCACATTGGTGTGGCTTCTGTAGTAACAGCAAACAAAGCAGGCAAGTCAGGGTGACACTGAGCCAGGAGAGAAGGAGAAGGGTATACAAAAGTCTATACAAATCAATACAAATATTTTGGAGACTAGTTGTTGCTTCCTATATATAGTGAGATCATCTCAGACCTGGCAGCGATATAAATAATGACACAGAGGCTTATTAATATTTTAAAGCGTAGGCCTTTTGTGGAGCAGAAGAATAGTCTAGTCCTGGCACTACATCCCACCACATGGCCAGGTCTACCTTTCTGCTCCTCTCTGGTCTGCCTGTTCACCCCTGGTCTCCTGGCTGAATCTCCCAACCTCTCCATTTCTCCCAGCGTTGGCCACTTCCTGCCCAGCAATTGGCTGTCTGCTCTTTATTAAAGCCAATCAGATACAACTCTAGATTGCCCTAGGCAGATGAAGAAGGAACAACTATTTATAAAACATGAGACTGGCAATGGGTCATTAGCGCTCTGCGGGTACAGAATTAACACTTGAATGTACAGAGACACATCTGCACACAGTGTACCTCTGCAGCCCCCTGAGTCCAATGGAAGATACAAGGATAAACTAAGGGCCCAGGAGGACTGAGACATCTTGGAATTGTTGCTTTATGTCATGTGGTCATCTTAAGATGGTGGAGTCACTTGGTATGTGCCCTTTAACTTTCGTAAAGATGGCTGCCAGTCATGTGGCTACTTATATCTTGTGGGAGAGCCTCATAGCTGCTATTTAAAAATGTGTATTTACATAAACAAGAGTTGAATCACAAATATAAGATGTTACAGCAAATTGAAATTCTTTCTTTTTTTTTTTTTT
>NW_022196912.1:88529947-88541196 GCF_008632895.1 Mastomys coucha | reverse complement strand
TTCTCGAGACAGGGTTTCTCTGTATAGCTCTGGCTGTCCTGGAACTCACTCTGTAGACCAGGCTGGCCACCACCGCCTGGCCTTATGTATAGTTTTTAACTATAAACCTTTTGTTATAAAGTTTGAAGCCAAATTCTGTTACAGATTCTTTAACCAAGCCCAGTGAATTTAACAAATCCTGAGATAAGAGTTTACAGCATAGCCTTAAGAGGTCAGGAGTTTTATGGTTTGTTTTGTTTTGTTTTTGAAAACACAGAGCAAAGAAATCATAGAGGTGAAAGATTTAAGAATGGAAAATCGTAGACTTAGAGATAAGAGATTTGGGATCATCTGCTTGTTCGGTCGCTATAATCTGGGAGAATTTCGAAAGCGTATGTGCTTGCCGTTGGGGGCCATTGACCGGTACTGAGGTGAAGCTGTAGTAATAAACTCTGAGTCCACGGAGGAAGAGAGAGGGTAGCAAGGCAGAGCTCCTAGGGGAAGGCATGCGCAAGGGAGCCAGGAGTGTTCCTCATGGTGGGGAGGCTGCAGGAGACAGGGATCCTTCTGGAGCTCCAAGTGGGAGAAAGAAAGGAAGAGTGTCCGTCCCGGGCTGCTATAGGCAGAACTGCGGCTCCTGATAAGAGACCGACCAGAGACCGGAACAATGTGGCGGGAAGGGAGAGCAGGAGAAAAGGGAGACACTTACATGGGTATAGGCTAGAGGCATAACAGGCTGTGGGAACCAGTGCCCACGTGGAGGGCATAAAAGGCAGAGCCCAGCGAGACAAGAACAGCAGTTAGAAAGCAGGTGGAGGAAGCAACAGCTGGAGTCGGACTCCAGAATCTGGAATCCAATCTTGTGGGTGGCAGAAGCCAGCAGGAACAAATGATCCATACTTACCTTAGGAGGGTCAGATCTGCAGCACAGTCTGGAACTCCAAGAAGGGAGCTGGTTTATGCTGTCCCTGTGGTTTTGGCACAAAATAAACAAGTAAAAGAAAAGGAAACATGATGGTCAAAGGAGGTTTATTATAGTCATGTGGGAGAGCACAGCCAGAGGCAGGAATCTCTGGGAAAGGCTGGAGTGGCCATAACCAGACTGAGCTGTGCGACGTGAGGAGAGGGGGAGGGGAAAAAAGAGTGGAGAGAGGGCAACCAAGTATAGCAGCCAGGAGGCCCAAAGGTTCAAAGACAGTAGGTAACCAAAATGGTTACATTATATAGGACAGAGAAGCCTGACTCCCGGGATGGCAAGTTCAGGGTAAGGAGCAGATACGGCAGCCAGGAGGGCCCAGACCAGGTAGGGACTGCAGAATCGCAGGGAGAACCTGGTGGCCAGGTCTGCCTTGATATGTTAAAGGGGCACCTGTCAGCCTTGTCCTGGGTTGGACACCTAACACATTCCACTTGACCTTTCTGTTGTGTTTAATCCTATTGACCATTTTAAGCTCTGAAACCTTCACCTCTTTCTGTTCTTGCTTCCCTACCAGTGGCATGAGGGCACTGTTGCCTTGACACCATCTGGGAAAGCTTTGAGTTCCACACATGAGTTTGCAGGGTGTGGTGGCCATGTGATTGTAGACTTAAGATCCATTAGATAAAAGTTGTGAGAACTAGACTCTGTCCTGAAGCCAGAATCATACAGAAGCATGACTCAATGACATGGGGTGGGTGGAAGTCTCCAGAAGGGTAAAGAGATTTGTTTATTCTTTTATTAAAAAAAAAAAAGTGTAAGGGAAACCTTTTGATCCATTGGGATTCCCTCTCGTGGGGTATAAGGAATAACCAAAGATAGCTGGGTCTTCTGCAGTATTCTCTAAGTTAGCACTTTCAAGCCACATTCATTCAATGGAATAAAATCAACTTAATGTCACTCTTGTCCATATGAGATCATAGGTCAGCTACTGGCTGTTTTGATTTTTTTTTTTTTTTCTAGACAGGGTTTCTCTGTGTAGCCCTGGCTGTCCTGGAACTCACTCTGTAGACCAGACTGGCCTCGAACTCAGAAATCCGCCTGCCTCTGCTTCCCAAGTGCTGGGATTAAAGGCGTGCCCCACCACTGCCCAGCTAGACCTTCTAGTTCAACTTGGGCCAAACACTCAAATGTCCTTGGCTGTGAATATCAGCTAGGCCCCCAGGTCTTGGATCAGGCATTTCTCTAGTCAAGCAGAAGACCTGAAAAGAACATCACATGCAGTCCACAGCATTTTTTTTTCTCTTTGGTGGTTTCTCCCACTAGCTAGAGAAGATATTCAAAGGCTGCAAACTCTCCCAGTCTGTGTTTTTTTTTTTTTTTTAATCATTTTATTTTTATAGAACTTTCCACCTTTCTGGACCATCTGGCTAGAAAATAATCCCTCTTTATGTAAAAAGAGGAGAATAAGAGCTCCACGTTGAAATTGATAGTTACCATAATGTAACTCCCAGGGCACTGTATTTTGCCTTAAACACTAAGTGAACCCTACTTAAGACTCACCCTTTCCCTTAAATAAAGAGGATTAACAGCCTTAACAAGGTAATAAATGATCAAGCCAACAGAACCCCACCCTGGAGCAAGCTCTGGGGTGGAACTTTCTTGTTTTAAGTCAGACTTGTGATCAGGCAGGAGAAGTTGCTCAGGCCCTGAAGAAGGTGAAAAGAACCTGAGCAAAGCTATGACCTACTCAGAGCCCATCACTCGCCCACCGAGGATTGGGGCGAAGTGGGAGGAGCTAGGAGAGGGAGGAGAAGGGGAGGGGGAGGAGGAGTCGGAGTCAGACAGGGAGGACGGAGGAGCCAGAGCCTGGTGAGGTGAGGAGCCTCGCCCAGCTCACCTGGGAAGGGCGCCATGCAGGGGCGGAGCCCGGCCCAGGTCACCCGGGCGGTGGCGGAACTGAGCCGTCCCGGCGGAGGCCATGCGCCTTTGGCAATCGGTCGGGCTCACCTGCGTGGGGGGCTGGGCGGGCGCACCTGCGCGGGCGGGAGGCGGGGCCGGGAGCCGCCGTCGAGCTGAGACCGCGAGCGGAGGCGGGAGGCCGGGGTGGAGAGGCTGCCGCAGGGCCCCCGGCTGAGATCCCGCCATGACTTGGAGCGCCACGGCGCGGGGCGCGCACCAGCCCGACAACACCGCCTTCACGCAGCAGCGCCTCCCCGCCTGGCAGCCGCTGCTGTCGGCCGGCATCACGCTGCCGCTCTTCTTCTGCGCCGGCCTGGCGTTCATCGGCCTGGGCCTGGGCCTCTTCTACTCCTCCAACGGCATCAAGGAGCTGGAGTACGACTACACCGGCGACCCCGGCACCGGCAACTGCTCCGTGTGCGCCATCAAGGGCCAGGGCCGCGCGCCGCCCCCCAGTTGCGCGTGCGCCTGGAGCTTCACGCTGCCCGAGCTCTTCCCGGGCCCGGTGTACCTCTACTACGAGCTGTCCAACTTCTACCAGAACAACCGGCGCTACGGCGTGTCCCGCGACGACGCGCAGCTCAGCGGCCTGGCCAGCGCGCTGCGCCACCCGGCCAACGAGTGCGCCCCCTATCAGTTCAGCTCCGGCGGCCTGCCCATCGCGCCGTGCGGCGCCATCGCCAACAGCCTCTTCAACGACTCCTTCTCGCTCTGGCACCAGCGGCGGCCGGCCGAGCCCTTCGTCGAGGTGCCGCTCGACCGCACCGCCATCGCCTGGTGGACGGACTACCACGTCAAGTTCCGCAACCCGCCGCTGGTGAACGGCAGCCTGGCGCTGGCCTTCCGCGGCACGGCGCCGCCGCCCAACTGGCACCGGCCGGTTTATGAGCTGAGCCCGGATCCCAACAACACCGGCTTCATCAACCAGGACTTCGTGGTGTGGATGCGCACCGCGGCGCTGCCCACGTTCCGCAAGCTGTACGCGCGCATCCGCCAGGGCAACTACTCCGCCGGTCTGCCCCGGGGCACCTACCGAGTCAACATCACCTACAACTACCCGGTGCGCGCCTTCGGCGGCCACAAGCTCATCATCCTTAGCAACATCTCATGGATGGGTGGCAAGAACCCCTTCCTGGGCATCGCCTACCTGGTCGTCGGCTCCCTCTGCATTATCATGGGCTTTGTCATGCTGGTCGTCTACATTCGCTACCAGGACCAGGAGGACGACGACAACGACGATGAGTGACCCTGCTTCCCAAGAACCCCTTCCTACTTCTTGGCCAAGCCGCTTTTAGCGGTGTCCCTTTGCTCCTTAACACAACTTCAGGCTCACTGATCTGTTGTGGACGAAGGGCCTGGAAAAGGGAATTACCCGCTACGGGGACTGTTCTCAGGTTTTGGACAGCAGATTGATACATCTTGCCATTTCTCCCATCTTCTCCGTGGCTTGACTAGTTGACACGCCAGGTCCTTAAAGTCTACCGCATTCCAGGGCAAAGGACATGGAAGATTCCTGGATTGGAACTCATTAAGACCAACGGCCAGGATCCTGATTCTGAGCCTAAACTTTTGTACCTCCCTCTAAGCACTCCTCCCTCAGCTTTCTGGGAGGGAGCTATCAGGTGGGGCGGGGAAGTGTTGGGATAATGATACCCGCTGATTGCCTGCAGAAGCTTGGAGGATCAGGGAAAGCATACTTGTTAAAACTTAAGTCGATGGTGAGGCACCAGGCCCCTCAGGTTCTGAGGCCAGGATGAGCAAGCTTCTCTGGAGTCCCTGTGCCCTTGAATTTGGGAATCTTGAGCCAGGTTGGGCCTGAAGTACTCGCCTGAGTTCAGTTTTCCTGTGATAATTTGTTCTGGTGAACAGTGGCAATCATAGTGCTCCTATGTTTGCTCTTCTTACACATAGGAAGGAAGCTGGCAATTTGTGGAATGAATGAGAAAAATTGCTAGGTCTAGGAAACTGCAGATCTGCAGGGCAGAAGTGCGTCATTAAATATAAGAGCAAACTTAATAGGACGCCACGTAAAAATCTGAAAATGCAAGGGCAGTTTGCATGGCTCAGGGGCAAGTTTCTTAACCCGAAAAGCTGGGTTGCAAATGATCTTAGTGGGACGCTGTTTCCGTGGAACCCTGAGGGACCGACCCTTGCCTTCTTTCTCACCCCCCTTTGAATCATGCTAAAAAGAATAGTTTAACTCATTTGTGTTATTTTAACAAAGAAGTATCTTAAACCCAGTTTCAACTCTCCAGTGAAACCCATTTCTAGTGATCACGTTTAAGATTGATAAGAAATATATTCTTATATGCAAAATAGACTCTGGATTATTTTAGCCTTTAAGATAATGCTAGAACTACTCAGCTGATTTTATTTGATTGCCTACAATTGATAAAAAAGCTAGTCTCAGAGGCAATTGGGACATTTTTTAATGTAACTCCCCCCCCATTTTATGGAACAATAATTTAAAAAATAAAATAAAATTTCCCTGATTCTGTCTTCCAGGTTCCCCTGAAGAAAAGTTACTTGGCATTTGTCAGGGTCCTCTGGGCTGGCTCCCTACTGCTGTTATTTTCTGGTTATTGGTATATTTTCATTCCTCGAAGGCAGCACGGGTCTTGGGAGTATGTTTTATGGCAGCCAAATGTTGAGTTATAGCGATTATTTCCATTGATTCTATTATTCTCTTCTAGTTAATACTTTTTGGGTGAACAGCATGCCTGTCTAAGATAAAAAATGACTTAAAATAATCTTGTCTCAGTTTTATGTATATCAAACAATTCCTGGGTGGTGGTGGCACACACCTTTAATCCCAGCACTTGGGAGGCAGAGGCAGGCGGATTTCTGAGTTTGAGGCCAGCCTGGTCTACAGAGTGAGTTCCAGGACAGCCAGGGCTACACAGAGAAACCCTGTCTCAAACAAAACAAAACAAAACAAGAAAAACAAACAATTCCTTAGCAATTCCAACATGTTGGCTTTCTGACTTCTGAATGTGATAAAATTTAATGTCAGGTCGCACATTGTGACTGTTGACTATGGAAAGCTGAACATGATACGCACTGCAGAACATTTTATTTACTGTGAATGCTTGGTTGACTAGCCTTCCTCTGGGCCAGGTAAAGCAGTTTGTTCATTTTTTTCCCTATACAGTTGAGGGTAACTATATTTTACTATCATTTTGTAGAGCATTAGTCTTTTGTTGTAAATTTTTATGTGAGTCCATGAAATGTAAAGTCCTGTGATTAAATTGCAGTCCCAGGCTTTGTTTTCAAGGTTTCTGAAAGAGAATAAAGGTTGTGTTTGTCTTTCTCTGTTATCACATTACTTAGTTCTTTTGAACTATGATCTCAAAGGCACAAACAGTACCAGCCGTTCGCCTCCTGTCACCAGCACATTTATATTGCAGCCAGAGAGAGCACCACCATTCAGAATGGTGGCCAGTCAGCACGAATTTAGTCTTTTATTGCTAACTTCCTAAAACAGAATTTGAACTTACATCAACATCCTATGTTTGGATGACATGATCCTCAATTATTGTTTGAATTTGACCAATGACAATGTCTTTTAAATTTTCCTTTGAAAGGTTATTAAAGAATGTGATCATAGCAGCCTGCCGCTCTGCATTTTTTTCAGACTGTAAATTACAATTGCCTGTTGGTATTTGAGGCTCCGACCAGCAGGAAGTTTAAGACTTAAGTTAAAGAAGTCAGGCCTTTGCTTCAGTGGCCCCTGTGCTGTGTAGCATTTTTGTTCAGTATTGTGATTCTGCTTAGTCCTAGCCTCATGTACCCCAACTGGAGGGATGTCTTCTAGGAGTGTGACAGGGTGAACTTCAGCAGCTGGACTAGAAACCAACTTTGAGCCACTTTGTGAAGTAAAGAACAAACAAGTGTTCAGTGAAATGCCCGCTTACAAAACAAAACAAAACAAAAACCAAGCTGAGGTCTCTAGTATCTCCTCAACTGAAATGGCTCAACAATCTGCTGACTAGGCAGCGGCTTAAAAACCTAAGGTCAGACCTGGCTTTGGAACAAGTGTTACTGAGTACGATATAACCAAAACTCCGTCTGACACACCAAGGAGCTGAGGGTGAGTCTCAGTGTTACAAACCAGCTCCTCATATGGACTTGCATGGAAACCATCAGTCACTATCAATAAAATTCTTTTTTTAGTTTGCACTGGACATTCCTTGCAACCTACATTTTTGCTATAGGTAAAACAGAGCTGGTTAATTTTAGTTGGCAATTAAAAAACAAATTTTCCCCCAGGAGAATTTCTCTCAATTCTCTCTCCAACAAAGACCCTCCCAAATATGACTGGAACTCATTAAGGGCCTGAAGAGATCTCACGAGATAGTTTCACTTTGCAGAGAACTGGCTAAGTTGTTTAGCCGGTTTTTTTTGTTTTGTTTTGTGTTTTTGTTTTTTTTTCGGTTGCTGATGTGGTAAACCAGCACCCCCCATAAGTTCCTCAATAAAAACGGCACTGCCTTTAGGAAAACTGCCCACACTGCTGCGTCACGTTATATGAAGGTAGGCATCGTTGGTCCTTCTGGTAAGACCTCTAGAGCATGCCAGCCTAACATACCTGCAGGCTAAGCTTGCATGGCACAGAGAAAACTAGGCAGTGAGACCAACAGGAAGGGAAGGACGAAAGGCACACCAGACATATTCCTAGTCTAACAGGGTACCCAGAGGGCAAGGGGTTGGCTACAAGAGAAGCTGTGGGGAAGGCAGGGTTGGCTCAGACACAGAATCCACTAATGAGGGGATTTGGGGGAGATGCAGTGAATGAAGAGTGGCTTACCCTCTTCTGCTCCCCTTAGCTTGTTTTGTTGATCAAGTTGAGTGCAATATACCCTTTATTAGGAGCAAAGGTATTGCCGTCAGGAGCCATCCTAGTCCCGTCCTCCGCACTGCCTCCTCACCAAGCTCCTATAGTAAATGACACATTAAATTGCCAATGTAAACTCTAAACCATGTGTCTTTAGTAAAGATTGTTTTGTTTTTCTAAAGGGGCTTTGTTCCGGAAGCCCAAGGTGCTTAACACTGTGTGGTCTCATTAACCTGATCCATCAAAATGCATGAGCTTCTGAGAAAGTTATCAAGACCAAAGAGGTAGGAATATATTCCTTTTTACTTTGTTCAAAACGCAGTGTGACAGTAAGCAGTTCAGGCTGGGGCTATGACTCCGTAGGAAAAGGCATTTCCTGCCAACCCTGCCAACCCTAGTTCTAGTCCCAGGATCTATGTAGGAGCTCATTCCTGCAAATTGTTCACTGGCCTCCACACTGGAGCTCTTGCACACATATCCCCGCACACATGTGCAAGTGCACACAATAAATAAGTGTAATAATAGTTAAAGTAGTGTTCCTTAGAAACAAAAGAAAAAAATCTAATATTGAATGAACTGACAGCCACAGAAATGGATTGCTTAATTACTTTTTAATTATTACATTTATTTATTTATTTGTGTGTGTGTGTGTGTGTGTGTGTGTGTGTGTGCATGACGCATGCTCAAGAGCAAGTACTCACAATCCATAATACATGTGGAAGTCAGAGGACAACTTTTAGGTGTCATTTTTTTTTCAGATTTATGTTTATATGTGTAAGAGTCTTTTGCCTGCATGTATGCATGTGCATCATATACATGGCTGGTACCCGAGGTCAGGAGAAGGCATTGGATCTCCTGGAGCTTAAGTTATTGATGATTAGGAGCTACCACACGAATGCTAGGAATCACTCACTGGTCCTCTGCTGGAACTGCAAGTCCTCTCAACTGCTGAGCCATCTCCCAGCCTGTCGGGAGTCTCTTTCCACCATGTGGAGCCTAGGTCTCAAACACAGAGCACACAGTGGGCATAGCACACAGTGGGCATAGCACGAAATGGGCAGCACCCTTGCTGCCAAGTTACCTTGCTAGTCCTGCTTCAATGTTTAAAAGAATTAGTTTCATTGTGAGGCAGTTTTATGCCTGTGAGTGTGTGTGTGTGTGTGTGTGTGTGTGTGTGTTGTGCTGTGTGTTTGTGTGTGTGTTGTGCTGTGTGTGTCTGTGTGTATGGTGTATGAGTTGTGTGTACCGTGTGTGTGTGTTGTGCTCTGTGTGTGTGTGTGTGTGTGTGTGTGTGTGTATGCTGATGGCTTTCTCCAACACCCTCTCATTTCTTTCCCATCCTTATTACTGATTTCCCTCTCCCATCCCTGGCAGAACTTTTCCTACGTTCATGACTTTTAGTTTTGTTTTGTTACTTGTTTAATTTAGCCAGCCATCAGGTAACAAATGAGTTAAAAGTGCATACCAGAGCTTAATAGGGCCATCAGTGTGTGGACAACTGAAGGCAATGAGTGCTTACTTCCTGAATCTCTCAGTAGCAAATAGATGAATCATGGCCCCTTGGCCTCTCCTCCATCCAAGCCCGACTGTTGATATTGTTATTTTGTTTTGTTTTGTTTTGTTGTTTTCCAGACCTGCTGTTGCGTGAGTTTGTAATTACAATGGCTGCGCCTAGCCCAGAAAATGACATCTCTCAGCCCTTCTCCCTATATTCCGGCTCTTACATTCTTTCTTCCCCCTCTTCCACAGTGTTCCCTAAGCCTTAGAGGGGATGATGTAAATGAGGCAGGGTTCTCTATCAAACTCAGAGCTCACTGATATGGCTAGTCTTGTTAGCCAGTTTGCATCTGGTATTCCTCATGTTTTCTTTCTGGGTCTGATCTCTCAGGCAGGCTGCCATGACCACCTGGGATTTGTATGGGTTCTCTTGCTTTCAGAAAGCGCTTTAATCACTGAGCCCACATTTGCCATTTCTGTCAACACATCTAAAATAGGAGATACAACACTTCCTATTCAGACCAAGTAATAGAATTGAAAACCCCAATCTTTTCACTTTGTTATGCAAATCTTTAAAACTTAAGACGTACCAGTTACTTCAACACAATGTCCAAACTCCTGAATATGGTATCTGTCAAGTTTTCATTAGAGAAGCCAACTGGTGCTTGCGTTCGCCTGCGTGAACCTTTAAAACATTATTGAGTGACTGATATATAAGTGTCAACTCTCCTGCCTCCACTAGTATCTTCTCTCCTAACTCACACTTCCTGTCACCTCTTGGATATACCTGAAGGTCCCCCAGGTGCCACCTGTCTGTGTAGTCAGAGCTGAATTTACTGTTGTCTCCTGCAAGCCTTATATATACTTCTGTCTTAGTTACTGTTCTCTTGCTATAAGGAAACACCATGACCAAGGTAACTTATAAAAGAAAGTATTTAGTTAGGGGTTTGCTTCCAGTTCTAGAAGGTTAGTCTATGACCATTATGGTGGGGACCATAGAAGCAGGCAGGTGGGTAGGCATGGTGCAGGAGTAGTAGCTCAGAGCTTGCATCCTGATTAAAAGGCAGCAGGCAGAGAGAGAGAGAGAGAGAGAGAGAGAGAGAGAGAGAGAGAGAGAGAGAGAGAGAGAGAGAGAGAGAGAGAGAGAGAGAGAGAGAGAGGGAGAGAGGTGCCGGGGCAGTGGTGGCACACGCCTTTAATCCCAGCACTTGGGAGGCAGAGGCAGGCAGATTTCTGAGTTCGAGGCCAGCCTGGTCTACAGAGTGAGTTCCAGGACATCCAGGACTACACAGAGAAACCTTGTCTTGAAAAAACAAAACAAAATAAAACAAAACAAAGACTGAGAACAGCATGGTCTTTTGAAACCTCAAAGTCCACTCCCAGTGACACACCTCCTAATCCTTCCCAAAAAAATCTACTAACTGGGGACCAAGCATTCCAACATATGGGTTTATGGGGGCCATTCTTACTCAAACCACCACACCTTCCTAGATCATTTCTGGTACTTAGCCTGACTCCGCCATCCCCTTAGTCAAAATCCTGAACTGCCCGCTTGGCTGGTCTGTGTGTGTTTTCTCTTGCTTCCACTTGCTGTCAGACACTGTGGCATGGGTATCCCAAGGGCACTGTCCATCAAACCTGTCTTTCCTGGTGCCCTGGCCTTGATATATTCTTCCTCGCCTGGAGGTGGAGGAGGAGCCTCCTGGCCAGGGGTCCAGCTGATTTTCCACATCACAGCCACAACCCAATAACAAACCTCATGTGTTAGCCCCCAACTTACAATCACCCATGAGTCTAGATCCCCAGATGGGTCTTCGAGGCCTTCATGGTTGGCTTTGCTCTGGATCTTCAGGGACAGTTCTTCCAACAGCTCCACAAAATTCTAGCCCTTCTCACCTCATCTTCAGCCTGGTCCTCCTCAGGATCCATTCCAGTCCTCTCTTAGGGTGTTTGCCATGTTGCCTAGACACCTGCCGTTCTCCTCTCCATCTCCACGCTCAGTCTGTTCACTCTACAGGAGCTGAGAACCTGTCCCTTCCCTCTCCATCTCCATGCTCAGTC
>NW_022196912.1:88523547-88529937 GCF_008632895.1 Mastomys coucha | reverse complement strand
AGAACCTGTCCCTTCCCTCTCCATCTCCATGCTCAGTCTGTTCACTCTACAGGAGCTGAGAACCTGCTCCTTCCATGGCCAGTCCCTGGTACCTGAAACAGTGCACAGAGATCTCTAAGTAGTTGTTGAATGACAACTAGGAAACTGATAATTCCGTTACTTTACTGCCATGGCACATTTCATTTCCTATAATTGCATGTGTTAGAAACAGTTCAAGAAGCAAATGAGATGCAGAAATGGCACTGTAAAAAAAATACAAATTTTAGGGTTAAGGGTGCTGTGAACACACATATGTTCTGAAGGGCACACAAACACTAAGCTTGGAGTTCCCATCTGGAGAACTTAAATGTTCAGTCAGGGTTTCCTCCAGAAGGTAATTTGTAGAAATGAAGAGCAGATGGGCTACATTAGCCCTTGATAGTGGGGTGGCTCCTTTATGCTCATGGGGAATTGATGTTCTTGCTAGTAAACTGCAGTATGTTAATGGAATATTTACATTTCTGCGGTACTTCTTTATGGAGGAGAATTCTTTACTCACTGAAGTATTTTATAATAAAGTGTAAAATGAACATTGTTTTGCTCTACTGGGTAATTACCTCAGAATCCTTTTAAACAGAAATAGCATTATGGAGAACAACCCAAAAAGGAAGGAAAAAAAAAAAGATGCAATAGTAGCTGCCCCGCCTGCTGGCTGGTGTTGGGTTTATGACGTTTGGCACATCTTGTTATCTCCATAATAGCAATTTTAGAACTATAAATGATACTTTACAGAGGTCACACCATAGTTATTTAAGTTCAGGGGTTGGTTTCCCTAAGCACTAAGTAGCTATGAATGAATTATGTTTAGCTTGATCTGCCACAGAAGAGCCGTAAACCTCCCAGTTGGCGCAGACCACGGGATATCACTTCAATACGTTAGGAAAATTACACACTGAAAAAGAATAACGCAGGACAAGGGAAAGTATGTTTATGTTTTTAAAGTAATATGTGTTGCTGGGAAGAAGTTATAAAAAAATTGTTACATCAAACTTTCCTCTTTCTGGAAAACAAGTTAAGAAATGGCTTTGGATTCGTCCTAAGCCATGGGGGAACCAGAGAAATGAATCAGGAAGGAGTCTTAGCCCCAGAATAAGGAATGGCTTCTCTCCCTGAGTCTGTCAAAAGGAGAAAACCAAAGAGAAGCCTCAGGATCCCGCAGTGACTTCACAAGCACCCAGTTCTTTTCCAGTGGCTCCTGGCAAGTATTTCTGTGGCCGCTAAGAACTGAGTGTTGGGGAAGTGTTCAGCAACAGGCTACAATTCACTTTTAAAGTTAAGCCCAGTTAAACAGCTTACACTGAAATGTTTCCAGATGACACCCTACTAGGTGAATTATCTCGGCTTTTGGCTTCGTCTTGACAAGTTCAATGTTTTCTCATTTTGTTAGTGCCGAAACAAAACTTTGAAGAAAGAAACTGGCTTGGGATTGAAGCTAGTTGAGAGACAGTGAGGAATTCCAGCTAGCTCAGGTTCGGCTCCTGGGAGTCTCTTAGCTGGAGTTTGCCATGAGGTTCCCAGGCCACCTGCTAAGCCCACTGGCTGTCTTGTCACATCGTGATGCCTGTATCGGTCAGGGCAGCAGGTACTGGCAGTGTCTTCACCACATCTAGGAGGGAGCTGAAGTTAAATGCCTGACTTCAGGCTGTATAGACCCAGAGCCAGGATTGAAACTGGGCCCTCTGGCTGAGGGGACGACAACGTAGTGTCTGAGAGGCTCACCGCCTATTTATTTATTTTTTAAATTTTTTTGCTCATAGTGATTGATTACAAACGTCAAGATTAATTCAGTGAAAGAAAAAAAAACAAGAGAATTTGGGGGAGGGGGCGGTAATAAGGGGGTAGGAAGACTCCCATTTGGCCTACTCTGAAGGAAGACTTACTGAATAAACTTAGTAACTTGGACAGGGTGATTTTAGCACAGTGACAGACAGCTAGGCCAACGGAACAGGATAGATTCAGATCAGATGGAAAAGACACAAAAGGCACAAAGAGGCATCCGGTGTGCGAGGCGGGTACACGGCTCTCCAGTCTGCTCCTTTCTTCATAATGGTTCCATATACTACACACACTCTTTAGTACTGAAGACGAAGGCACAGCAACAGCTGGAGTATGTACTCTGTGCTAATGACAAACTCACGGGGCTTCTAAAACCACATTCTCGGGATCCGTTCAGGTGTCTTTCAGTGTTAAGGATATGAATCAGACGCAAAGTGTCAGCCAGCCATAATTCATCTATAAACATCCGGTGCCTTGTTAAAGAACTTGGGAAAAACTAATTCAGTTTTTTTTTTTTTTTGATGGAACAACAAAAACAACCGGTGGATTACTGCCCGGGGCATGCTAACAGAAAGTTGATGCTCACAGTCCCCAACAATTCTAGCGAGACTGGTATGCCTAAATTATAAAGGAAGCAAAGTTTTGGCCCGTGCTAGTGTGGGAGGTGACTTCTCTTTTGTGCACAGCGCATGTCCTTGTAATTTTGCTCCTAAGCACACTACAACCCTTGGAAGAAAAGGCTTCAGTTTTTCATCAGGTCTCTTCTAGCCAGCGGGGTGTGGCCTCTACGATCCGGTCAAGAACTGAGATGAAAGCTAAATGACAAATCCTAGTTTAAGGTTTCTAGGGCAGGTCTAAAAACATATAGAGAATCCGGTTCCAAAGGTGTACACTACTGCCCTCTTCTGGAAGTAGGCAGAATCGCCGGCATTTACTACCCGGAGAAAAGGAAGGGGAAAGCTCTTGTTAGATTGTGGAAGAACATGTGAAATATTAGCAGTACAAACAAAAATCCTGCTGACTGTGATCGCCCAACCTGTAATCTCAGCACTTCAGAGATTAAGGAAGAAAGAGTGCTCTGAGTTCCAGGTCATCCTGGGCTAAAGTGAAAGCCTGTTTCAAAAGATAGACCGGGCTATGGAGATGGCTCAGAGAGTAAAGACAGTTGTGCAAGCCTGGAGACCTGGGTTTGAGTCCTACTTTCATAAGGGTGGAAGGAAAGAGCTAACTCCACAAAGTGGTCCTCTCACTCCATCTCTGCTCTATGGAACAGGCATGCCTCCCCAGTAAAAATAAATTAAAAAACAAACATAAAACAAATAATAAATATATTGATAGATCAGCAAAACTCTTGATAGTAAATGAGATAGGTACTAATGCATTGCATTTTAATCATGTGCTTTACATATTTAATTGATTGAAAAAGTCACTGACATGCTTATGTCTAATTTTTACTCCAATAGTATAGACCAATTCTTTAAATAGATTTCTAATGGTTGCTATCTTTTTTTATACCTGAAACATATTTTTTTTTTTTTTTTTTACAGAATAGATAAGATTTGGAGCTGTGTCATAAAGAAGGAATTTGCAGTCTAATAATAGGCAAGTGTCAGTCAGTCATTTGAGGTTTGATTGTCATAGGCATAAATATAAAGAATGAGAAGTACTACTACTGTTTTGGTTTGTTTGTTTGTTTGTTTGTTTTTTGGTTTTGGTTTTGGTTTTTTTCGAGACAGGGTTTCTCTGTGTAGCCCTGGCTGTCCTGGAACTCACTCTGTAGACCAGGCTGGCCTCAAACTCAGAAATCCACCTGCCTCTGCCTCCCAGGTACTGGGATTAAAGGTGTGTGCCACCACTGCCCGGCTTCTACTACTGTTCTTTTACCAAACAATTTTGAAAGATAATTATATCTTTCTCTGTCCTCCCTCCCTCCAGGCCCCAGGGATGGAGTTCTAGGCCATGCACATGCTAAACAAATACTCTGCGCTAATCTGTGGTCTGCTGCCCCTGGGTTTTTGAGACACAGTCTCACTATGCTTGCCCTTGCTTGCCCTTCAGTAGCAGTTTTCCTCCTTCACCCTCCTAGGCACTGGGATTACAAACGTATACTACCATGCCTGACTCTAAGTCTTCTTATATTAGCTTCCAAGATTAGATGAGATTGGGTGTGTTTGGAGTGGTACAGCTATAGACTTTTAAAAAAGATTTATTTACTTATTTATTTATTTATTTATACCCCTGCATGCCATCAGATCCCATTATAAACGGTTATGAGCCATCACGTGCTTGCTGGGAATTGAACTTAGGACCTCTAGAAGACTGGCCAGTGCTCTTAACCACTGAGCCATCTCTCCAGCCCAATTCCTTTTTATATTAGAAACTGCACTTCTAAAATAAAAAACTGACATTATCAGCAGATGCCCTCCCCAGGATCTGTATGAAGTTGCCTTCCAGCTTGATGGACTTACTGATAAACACTATCGATAGCCATTTCTCTCAAAAATGGAATTCTGGCACCTTTTACTATAGGGAATGTGGGTTTACTAGAAATGGGGTGGGGGATTGGGGTCCCTAGAAATTGCTAACACTGAAATGACCAAAACAAACTGTCTCTGGTAGGAGCAATTTTAGACCTTACATACTTTACTGAGGTTGGAATTATAAGTGAAGACATGGAACTTAAAAAAAAAAAAACACTTTGAATTTTGTGTAAGGGAACCATGCACTGTGATCTAACACCCAAGGAAACCACGTTTATCCCACACAAACTGCACCCTCCCAGACACATTTTGACATCCCTAAAATCAAGGCATCTTCAGTTCTTGGCTTCTCATAATCAATGGCATCTCACACTCAGGGGACTGGAACTCAGACTTGCTATCAGTCAGGTAACCACCATGATATATATAGTTGTGATTGTGTTCTTCCATCATGCATTGGGGCAAAACCTTGACTTGTGTTCAGTAAAATGGAGACTGAGGCTTTCCTCACTGAAAGGTCCAGAACACTTAGCCCAGTACAAAGGAGGTTCAGGAGAACTTTAGCCAGTTGATCCTGTGCATATTTTTCTTTTGAGACAATCTCATATATCCTGGACCAGCTTTAAATTTGCTATTTAGTCAAGGATGACCTTGAACTCCCGATTCTTCTGCCTCTGTGGTGTGTGGCACCAAGTTGAATTATTTTTTCCTTTCTATGTCTTCAGAGCACGATACATAAATGAGCTCTGTAAATAATTTCAAAAGGCCCTTTAAGAGGGGCAATATACAGAAGTTTAAGTCTAAGAAATGACTGGGCTGCACTCTAATTGTTAACATTTTCTTTCTTAGTGATACACACAGCTAAGGCAGATCTTGTTATTAATACCATCTTCAATTCACTGAATCATAGAGCATCATAACAGAGCCATGGAAAGAATGCTTCTGAATTTAAAAGCAGATGACGTACCACGGTGGTAACAGAAAAGCCCATCGCTCAATTTGCACTGCCTGAAACATCGATCAGTTTTGAGAAGAAAATGGAATTTTCAGAACTCTCACGCTCCTCCTAGATATTGGGAGCATAAAATAATGCACCAGATGCCAATGTGGATAAGTCCCACAGCAGGCAGCATCTCATTGTAACTGCTGGATATGAGCTGGCCAACTTGTGCATCATGGGACAGGTAGGTGAGGCACTGAGAGATCAAAGCTGAAATGGAGCTCAGCTGAAGCCCTAGTAATGTATCTCACTAAAAGGATGAGCAGGGGGATCAAGTGTCAGCAGAATGAGAATACCAAAGGGTCTTTCTCAGTCCCCGAGGTCTCCTCAGAACTGTGAAACATTGCTGGAAAGACATACATCATGGACTCGACTGTTACATCTCTCTATGCGTTCTCAATATGAGTGGAACAAAAGTGTGTGATGTTGATGACTGAATATAAATCAGAGTCATTTCTGTTGACAGGAAATAAAGTTAGACTATCAGACATACTCAGAGCCAATATCTGCCTTCATGTTTTTCAAGTTATGAGGGAAAGATGTCTTCCATTATATTAAGTGTGTCAGAGCTGAAGCTCGGCCAGGCTACGACTCCCAGCTTCATTTCTCAGCCAAGACTGGAAACCACATTGTGATAAAATATCACTGGTGGGGAGGGGGGGTAGGGGTGGGGAGGTTTCCAAGCCAAGCATCCTCTTTAGACTGGCCTGGCTGAAACTCCTTCCACTCAGCCCTGTCTTCCTGCTTAAGAGACTGGGCTTCAGTTTGGCCATCGAACATGATCTGTCATTTTCTACCTCTGGATCACCTGCCCCAGGCTTCATTTTAACAGAGCACAAGGAATTGTGTTTTTCTTCTTAAGCCCACACTCTCAGATGTGTGTACAAATAGCAAGAAAGCAGGCGTAGGCACGACCCACATGCTTACAGAGCAATTCCAGGCCCACGGTCTCACGAGACTTTATTCTGCCTTTCATAAAGCAAATGTCCATGTGTGGAACTTGAGTTCCACCACTGACCCAAGAGGTTCACAAAGCACTCTTCCTGCAGGTCCCTCTGAAGTGTCCACCACTGTCCCTAGCCCCACCTTCCACCT
>NW_022196912.1:88502861-88523537 GCF_008632895.1 Mastomys coucha | reverse complement strand
CTTCACCTTCTGAAAGCATCCTGTTTTCTTTATACAGTTGCAGGGTCTGATCATCTGTGCTGTAGGCCCTGTCACTCACTTTCCTAAACTCCTTTGTCTAGGGCCTACTCCCCAGCATAGTATTTCCCCAGGCAAACACCAGCCCAGAACAACCATGTGGCAACACCTCTATTGTCACAGATAGTTTTGGATGGGGTGTTGTTAAAGGTGCAGAGTGGTGGCCGCTGCACTGACTCGGGAGGCAATGTGATTCTAGAGACAACCCACTTTCTCACCATGCGATCTACTTAAGTTATTTGCTCTTCTACGCTTCCCCCTCTATCACTGTGGAGGCTTGGTCTAACCCACTGCATTCCTTTCTAGTGGTAGAACTCTGTGCCTTAGGCTTTAGAGTCTAAAGTCTAGCTAGAAGCTCATATAGCTAGCTAGCTGTGGTGGTTTGAATGAAAATGGCCCCCATAGGCCCCTAGAGTGTGGCCTTCTTGGGTGAAGTGTGTCACTGAGCCTGGTTTTGAGGATTCAGAAGTTCAAGCCAGTCCTATCATCTCTCTCTCTTTCTCTTTCTCTCTCTCTCTCTCCCCACTCCCTGCTGATCCAGGTGTAGGACTCTCAGCTCCTTCTCTAGCACCATGTCTGCCTGCATGTCACCTGCCTTCCCATCATGATGATAATGGACTAAATCTCTGAACTGTAAGCCAGTCCTAATTAAATGTTTTATAAGAGTTCCATGGTCATGGTATCTCTTCAAAGCAATAAAACCAAGCGATGGTGGCACATAACTTTAATCCCTTTTGCACTTGGGAGGCAAAGGCAGGTGGATCTCAAGGAGTTCAAGGCCAACCTAGTTTGCATAAAGAGTTCCAGGATAGACAGGAAACCCTGTCTCAAAAAAACAAAAAACAAAACAAACAAAACAAAACAAACAAAAACAAAAACAAACAAACAAAGCAAAAACCCCTAAGACACTGGTATACATTTTTCTTTAATATTAAAAGATTACTTGTTCTTCTTTTCCAGAAATATCTTACTTACATTTTTTTTTTTTATGAGAGGCTGTATAGAGTTGTTTTGTCGAATGAAAGTCTATGGTCAAACAAGATCAAATGAGGTTTCCTTCATTGCAGGACTTTTCAGACTCACTGAAGTGATAGCATGCTTTGTAAGTACAGGACACACAGCAAGTGTGCAGAACACAAACCTTTTGAATGAGGACCTCTTATTTATTCTATCAACTGCCAGGGTGCAGCTCACTTGAGACATCTTAGAGAATGTTGCTCCAGGAATGGCTTCTTGAGAAATTCGTTTGTCAAGTTGTAAGAGTTCAAAGCAGAGGGTAGTGCTGTTATCTTCCACTCAGGAGTGTGTGTGTGTGTGTGTGTGTGTGTGTGTGTGTGTGTGTGTGTGCATGCGTGTGCGTGTGCGGGAGCGTATGCCTGAGAGTCTGCTGCATGGGTACAAGAGCGGCCATGTCTACACGTGAGGGAGGTCAGAGAAGGACTTCGGGTGTCTTCCTATATCATTATTCACCTTATTGCCTTGAGACTGGGTGTATCACTGAACTGTAAACTTGTTATGTGAGTTAAGCCAGCTGGCCAACAAGCTTTCAGGATCCACCCCCACTCCACCCAACCCGGCCCCTGTGCCCATTGCTGTATCGTCCTGTCCAGCTTTTACCTGAGTGATGGAGAGCGAAAGTCAGGTGCTCACGATCTCAGAGCAAGCATTCTTACCCAATAAGCTAGGGCCCCCACCCTTCCACTGAGGACTTTTTAAAAGTTACATTGAGGTTTGCCATGTTAAAAAAAAACAAAAACAAAAACAAAAAAAACCCATGCTTTTGCTAGTCAACAATCTGTGGCAGGGGAAGAAGAACCCTTGATGTGTGTGCAACTCTTAACATCTTACAACCATAATCCACCCTCCCTTCTGCATCTTTCATTAACCTCTGCACAAACAACACAGACTTTGCAGCATATGCTCGGAGCCTGCATCGCGGAGCCCAATAGCCAAACTCTAAGGAATTCAAGCCTGTATGTTTCATTGCTAGGCACTATCCCAAAAGGTCACTGATCTTTGAAATCTGCCAGCCTCTAAATCCAATGACAGGGCTGAGAGAGTTAAAAGGTTCCAGATGTGGACAGAGTGGCCTCTCCGATTTCTTCTACCTCTGTTGCTGATTCAGGGTGTGACCCGGGCAGGTCATGGAATCTCTATGTGCTTTCAACTCCCCATTTATAAAATGTAGCCGATGCATATGAATCCCCAGGGTGTTTAGAGATACGTGAATTGAGTCACTACAAAAAGAAAACTTTCTACCTGAGCTTTGGGTGGTTGCTGATAAAGACCTTAAGTGCCACCCAGCAATCAGAGAGCAGGGGTGGGTGGGGAGCTGTTGGCAACTGGACACATTGAACCTCTACACTCTGGAAGCCCTGCTGTTCCATTAAATCTGCACTTTCACATCAGACAACATCTAGTTTATAAAGGCAAATGTTTAATTAATGGGGCCCCGGGGCTGGCAAGGCTACTTCTCACACATGTAACAAGAAACCTGGAGCTCGAAAGCGAACCCTGAAAACTTAAACTACTGTAAAATTATAAAGTTTAACATAAAATGGGAAATCTTTAAATAGCTGTTTTGTTCGATGTTCTGAACAGACAAGATTGCCACACAATGGGACTATGTAACTGCTAGCAGCCGGCACTCCAGGAAGATAAAATAAACTAGCTTTATGGACCCAAGGAATTGATTTTTAATGAGATTCTGCTTGGCTGTAATGGCATCCTGAGAGGGTGATCTTGTTTCCATGGCCTCTGGTACACGGTTATAAGGTGAGGAGCAAGGACTTGGTTAAACAACGCCTGAGCATTTAGTCTTTTAGCATATGAGATTAAATAAAATAAGGATGCTCTTCTGAGACATTCTCCAGAAAGTGCACATGAGTGTGTGTATGCACACACACACCACACATCACAACACACATACTACACCACATACACACACCACACCACACACATACATGCACACACACCACACATACACACACACACACACCACACCACATACACACACCCTACACACACCACACACATACACACACACACACCACACACACACCACACCACACACACACACCACACATACACATACATATACCACACCACATACACATACTACACACACACACACACACATCACACCACACCACACACATACATACACATAACACACCACATATACACACCACAACACACACATACACACACACACTACCACACCACACACATACATACACAAACACACATATACACACACATACCACACAGACCCCCCACACACACAATTGCCCACCAAAGGCTTTTCCCAAGACAGTCCTTGATTAGATAGTCTGGGTTGGAGGGCTAGACAATGAAGTTAAATACACACACTTATATTTCTCTCCCACAGTACAATGACCTCTAAGTTATGAGGTGAACTTGGACAATTCTGTTGCATCCTCCCAGCCTGGATTCCTTGTTGACTTTTATGTTTAAGTATAAATATGTGGAGCAGTAGATAGACATAGATAGCCATATGGCCACAAACGGTGGCACCATAGAGACCAGAGCTCAGCATCTTCGTAAAGAGCTTTAGAGTTGAACCTGTCTTCTGTCCCTTCCTAGCCACCTATAATCAGACTTGTTAATTAAATTATCTGAGACCTAACTTTAACTTCTATAAATGTGGATAGTACCTGTTTCCTAGGTTTGTAACAAAGATTCAATGATACAAAGTTATATAACTTACATAAACATTATTATATGACAGCAATGTAATATTAAAGAAAAAGAAGTCACCCCCAACATTGACTATGTATAACATTCTCCCCTAAAGTTAGAGCTAAATAGCACTCAACTTTATGTCTCTGTGGTCATGTGGCATCAACACCTGTATATGTCAGATTGCATCTGACACATATGGAGTTTGGTGATTGAGCACCTGCTGAATGTGTGTGTTTGAGAGAGTATGTGTGCATTTTAAAGATAAGAAGCCAACACAGACTTTCAGGAGGAAGATGAGGGAGTCAGGGAGAAGTGAGGATCAGAGGATAATATAGCAGGTCATTTCCTTTGTTCTCTTTGTTCCTATTATATCTATCAAATACTTAAACTTTTGATTTGAAATTGAGATATGACGTGCAACATAATATCATAAACAGACCTTAGAGGTTCTGCTTGATGTATTTTGTCAACTGTGATTTTAGAAAATGACCAATATCCTACATAAGACACAGAATGTGTATCTTATGTGCACACACACACATGTTCACATACATGTGGGTCCACAGATGTGCCTGTGGAGGTCAGAGATAACCTTAGGCATCAGGTGCCATCCACTTTGGCTCTTTGAGATGGAGCCTCTCACTGGGCTCTGAGACAAATTAGGCTAGTCTGGCTAGCCCGGGGGCCCCAGGGCTTCTCCTGTCTCCCCATCCCCAGCTTCGAGATTATGGACACATGTCTATGCCTTGTTTTTTGTTTTTATTTTTATGTGAGTTCTGGGGATCAAACTCAAGTGATTGAACTTGCACTGCAAGCATTTAACTGTCCCAGCTACCTCCACATTCTCCCATAGAGGACATTTCCACATCCCCAATAGCTTCTCTGCGCCCACCACAGTCAACTGACGCTCTGTCAAAGGCAGCTTCTTTCAGCCTTTACTGTAGACTAGCTTTGTCAGTGAGCTGCGTAGACATGAAGCATGGAGTATTCTTTTCAGCTTCCTTTGATGAACATGTTTCAAGGATTCTCTCTATTGTGTTGTATCAGAAGCTCATTCCTCTTTATTGATCACTGGCAGTCTGACAGGAATATTCAGTTGGTTACCCTTCCTTTTTCCCTTGGATGGATGAGGCTCCCCCCCCACCCCATTCTAGAGCTACTACAAATCAGGCTGCTACATAGTTACTTCTGTGGAGCCTCCTTTCATTCCTCTTAGGTAATGCCCAGGAGTGGAACTGCTGGGACCAATGCCTGTTTATTTTCATGAGAAGCTGCCAGTTTTCCAAAGCGGCTGGGGTCATTCAGAATCCTGAACTCTGTTAGATCTAGCTGCAGTTAAGAAACCACTCCAACAAGGACCCATTGTGCTGGGCCCTTGTTTTTACCAACTCTGAAAGGATGCCTAGGCCAGGCAAAATAAAAATCTGAAACAATATGGACGTAAATGGCAACAGATGAATCTCGAGTTGTCTGATGGCAGAACGTAGAAAACCAGCAGTAGGAGAAAGAGCTTCCCTGCCGATTCAAACCACAGCATGAATCATGGTGAAGAATCCCACTTGGGTGAAGTGTGAACCTAAATCATAAGTTCTCTGGCTGGCCGGATGCCCCTTCTGCTCCTGGGCTCAACATCCAGATGGCACTGTCATCTGACAGGGTGGAGGTGGGTGGGGGTGATGCTCCGTGAAGGGTGGTAGGGACAGGCATGCCTTCCAATTGGCTGCTTGATCTGGTTGTAAAGACAGTGACCTGCCCAGGTCCCAGGGAGCTTACATCTGTTTCTCATACAGCTCAGCCACCCATACTGTCTCAGCCAGCCCCTCCTGCAGGCCAGGCCAACACTTTATTGATTTTTTTTTCTCCTGCCCTTTTAAAAAGATGAAAGTTTCTAAAAAGCTTTTTGCATACAAGCGTGTGCATGTTTGTGTACTCAAAGGTGTTGGAGACAGCAGTGATCGACCCCCCCCACCCCCGCCAGTTGGGTAAGCCACACTGGGCTCTTGGGGGTGTGTGTTTTTGGAGGCAATTACTCTGGGGTTGGGTACCTACAATGGTGGAGCTGGGAGAAGCATGACAAGTGGTGACAGCAGCTTAAAGATAATTAGTTGACAATGAGTTGAGACCTCATTAACCAACAGGGACAAACACATGAACGTCCATTCTTTCAAGGGCATCTTGTCTAATAACAGAAATTGATTAGGTATTGGCAAAATATTGATGTTTAGTTGGGTTTATGCTATATAACCCAGGCTGACCTTGAACTTACAATTCTCCGGCCTTAGCCTCCCACAGAGATAAAAAAAAAAAAAGTCACCCTTTTTGTTCTTCTAGATTTTGTGGGCGAATAGAGTTTGCTAGGATTTTTACTGAACTACCTGTAATAAAGCTGAAGGGCCGGAAACTCCCACGCTGGCAATTTGAAGGTTGTGCCTTTATTTGGATGAATCTGGGATATTTCAAAACCATGCCAGCTTCAAGTACCAGGGAAAATGAGAGTTTTCACCCTTCCAATGGGTCCTTCTAACGGTTTAACAGGAGGATAAACCAATGCAGCGATGCCAAGGTTTCAGTCTGCTTTCAAAGCATCCCTCCATTTAAGCCACATCACACAAGTCCTGGATGCTCTCTTTGCTCCTAAACGTTTCTTCTGAAAATTGTAGTGCTTTTGAGAAAGCCCAACTACACTACTGGTTCAATGTTATTAGAAAAATAGTCTAGTTATTATAAAGAGTCTAGTGCTTCAGAATGGTGAAATAACTTTTATTACGAATGATTAGTGACAAAGCTATCTTTTCGGGTTTTGTTTTATTTCTTTTGTGTGTGTGTGTGTGCAGTTCATGTGTAAGGGTGCTATGCCCATGTGAAGGTCCAAGGATAACTTTTAGGAGTCCATTCGTACCTTCCACTTTGTTCCGAGGCAGGTTCTCAACCAACCACCTTTCGACACAGAAGGTTCATGTTAATGAAACCGAGGCTACTGAATTTTTACCATTTGAGGATCATGGCCCTTGACCTTCCAATAGTCATAGGCTCTCTTTGGCAATTTGGTGGCACCCATGACTCTCTTTCAATGCAGAAGAAAGCTCTAAGCTATCCACACACCAAACATCCTGGGTTTCTGGGGTCTGTGGGTTCCAGGTTGATTTTGTTCCTCATCTACAACAGTGATGGCTTTCCTCTTTCGGACATGTTGATGACTCTTGCTGTATAAAAAAGTGAAGGGAGAATGGACTGATGTGACCAGACTGTCTTTAAACGGGAACTTGGATTTGAAAGAATCACCTTAGTTTCTAAGAAATCCAAAGGAGGAGAGGGCAGGGGTGTGCTTTGTTATAAAACAAGGGTCAAGTAGCTAGCAGACATTTATAGAGAAGACAGATGACCAGAAGCGCTAGGTCAAGTGGGTTCCTGGTATTGTTGAAGTGACCCACCAGCTGGGACGATGGTTGAAAATGTCAGTCGGAGGTCCTGCCTCAGCAGACTGTGTTCTGTGCCCTTTGGTGGGAGTCAGGGCCCTAAGTTTCAGCTTACTGAGATCTCCCGGTAGTTCTAGGACAGAGGGAAGTTTGTGTGTCTGTCTCTCACACTCTTCCTCTTAAAAACTACCTTTTCTGAAAAGCACTTTATATAATATCATTGGTCAGTCGCTGTGAATGAAGGGCTTCCATAAACATCCAGAAAATGCTTTTGATAACTCCAATTTGGGCAGTGAATGTCAGCAAAGAGCCCCCCTAGAAGGCAGCTGTAAACAATTGTCACCCCACTGCACTTTCCACCAGAAGGCCACTTCGGATCGGCCTATCACAGCGTTTCATTTTTCGGTACTTAGTCATTTGTTACAATAAAAATTAAGTTCCAGGAATGGAATGTCGTGCCGGGATAATGGGCTCCCTCTCAGAAGAGGCCAGCCTGTGTCCAATTCATCACTGCATTTATAGTGCATTAGAAGACATTACAGCCGAAGCACCGTTCCTCTGGGGCAGGAAGAAAAGCCAGATTGAGAGAGAAAGAGGAATTTGCTCCATGAACTTGGCAAGAGTGAAATAAAAATAGAATACACTTTCGATGGCCACGTTCGGTGCCCAATGGCCATGGCTCACAGACTTTGTGACTAGCATTCCAGTGTACTAAAAAAAATGAACTCATCTCACCGTGTGCCACACGAGTGGTTTTTGTATTCAAATGGAATGGTTGTCTGAGAAGTCAGAGGAAAGAAAGCACAAAGAAAGTGGGCAAAAGTTAAGCAATTCAAAATGATTAAAGCCTACAATGTATTTTGCAGATATAAAGTCCTGGAGAGAACCTTAATAATAATATTAGTCCGGTAGATGGGGCCAAAGATATCTATATTGTCTGGGTATTTTAATTGGCAGATTGAAGGATCATTATAAACTCATAAGAAATCTATGTCTGTGTTCTCATAAAAGTAAAAATGCTTATTTGATGTTAAAAAGCTGGCCTTTGAAACATAGGAACTGAAGGAATGTGGCATTGGGTATGTATGCCTGCCAATTTAGGCCTGGGAACTTAATAACTTTATAGTATTTTTATGATTGGACCTTGTACTGTGGTAGAACTAGGAGGGAAATGAGGGGGCCTCAGGCCACCTGGAATAATGGGAGCAATGTCTTAATTCTGTGATTTTTAAGGTAACATTTTTCCAAACTCTACTTTTATATTAAAATAACATTATTTCATAGATAGACAATTTGAGGGAGGGCCACAGCTTTCTGTCTTAATAAAGTCTTTAATTCACTTCAGAATGTATTGAACAAAAACCTGTGTGGTCTCATTTTCTTCTCTATCAATCTGTGTTATTTCCAGGGTGAAAGGTAATTTTGACCATAAACATGGCTTCCATCACACATTTCCAATTTTAACCTATTTGTCTCTGTTTGATTTACATTGGGTCGAGAGCAAATTAACTATTGCGAGCTTTTATTGAAAATTAATTAGGTGGCTAAAGTGCCTGTGGCAGAGTCTCTGCCAGGACAAGTTTCTCTCTGGGTCGCCAGCCTTCTCCAGTTAAAACACCTAGCAACTTAAAAAAAAAAAAATCCATAAAACCAATGATATAATTAGTTCCAGAGTGGAACTTAATCCCTTTGAAATCAGATGCTGTTTTCTAGTGCAAAAGAGCCAATGTTAGAGCCAGTGTTTCATGGTATCACAGAGTTTTCCTTGGGGGGAAAGATTCTGGCTGAACCTCTTTACAGGCCTCCCAGGGGCGCCCTGCGGTGCCCGACTTAGCTATGCCCACCGTCCCAGGAGAGTCAGGGAAAGGGGAAAGGAAACAGACTCAACAATACCATAAAGATTAAAATAATAATAATTAATAATAGTAGTATGTTACCTGTGTTGAAAAACAGACTCCATAAATTTGTGTACACGAGAGAGAGAGAGAAAGAGAGAGAGAGAGAGAGAAGAGAGAGAGAGGAAAGAGAAAGGAGAGAGAGAGCTTATATTTTCACAAATCCAGGGTATAAATGTGATTTATTGTAAATAGTTCCACAACATTGAAATGAGTTTTTATTTTCTACGTATGCTGCTTCAAAGAGGAGCTTGTAGGCTCGTAAAAATGCAGAGAACAAATAGGGGCCTCTAAGTCCAATTTATATGCCATGCCCACTGTGCACCGAGACACATATAATCTCTAAAACGTCAGCTTCAAAGCTCCACGGAGATCGGTGTTAACCCTGACCTCTGACCCCGCTGCCTCTGGCTGGGCCCGTGTGCTTTCTTTACCAGCTGTTTTAGATAAATGTGGTCCATTTTTAAGAGATTGTCTTGGTGGTTTTTACATGAATCGTGGCAACGTTATTAACTCTCGCTGGAGAAACCACCTTTTCCAAGAGGACTTTATGGACAAACCAATCACTTCATGCCTCGTGCAGAGAAGAGCGGATTAATAAATATGTCATTGGACCAAAAATATTTAAACAACTCTGGGAGAAGAGAGCAAGGCACACAACAAAAAGAAAGCAAAGAAGTGTGTTTCCTGTCAAAATACACAGAGGAAGCACTTTATTTGGAATGTTCTCTCCATAAAGGGACATGGTGGGCCAACATAAACAGAGAGGAGGAATTTGGTTTATCCCACTTTGGAGATTGGAGACCATCGGCTCAACCAAAGTTATGAGTCCAAAGCCAGGTTCTCTCCCTCGAGGCTGCTAACTTAAGGGAGGCCAGTGACAACCTCAAGCAGATAAACGTAGTGGATCAATGCTCCGCTGTTGTTAAGAGGTACCTATGGTTTCTTGTATAGCTGAGTGGAGCCGCTCACTTTCCAGGATCAGTTCAGAGCAATGTATAGAAAGGCTTTGCACAGCTAAGACTATGAACAATGGTTTCAGACAGAGCCTGGGGAAATTTTTACATTTCGACAGACCAACAGAAACCCTGAATTCATGTGTACAGAGCACTTCCCACATGGAAGGGAGGTCTGTCTAGATGTGGGGGTGATTTTAAAGATATAGCAAACTCCCCGTGCCAGCAAACCCCCCAAAATTAACATTCAGGATTCAAAAAGCCAGTCAAATGTTATGTGGATGAGTGTCCCACTCAGGCAATGGGTTCTTGAGGAGTTCGGGTTTTGGTAAGATGTGGAGGAGTCAGGAAAGGTTCCCTGGGTGCTAGAAAATCAGCCCTGAGAACTTCCTTCCGGTCAGCAACTACGAAGTCAAAGCCTCTTTGCTCAAGGAGGCCAGAGACTAAAGAAGGAAAGGATCCAAAATTTAAAAAAAAAAAAAAATGTCCTTTTGGGGTGATATGTCCAGAAGCCTGTCGAACCTTCCAGTCCTGCTTAGCTCTGATAAGCTCTCTGTCTCGGGTGGAATTCCTGGCTGGCGAACACTCATATGAACTGCAAGACTGTGTTTCTGTAAGATGCTTAGACTTTAAAATGATGAAGAAGACATTACAAGCCCCTGAAATGATTACAGCCCCTTCAAATCCATGGGTGCTTGAAACAGGATCCTAGACTCTCGTGCTTAAACCTCTTCCAGGGACAGACTAACAGCAATGTAGACGCAATAAGCCACAATTAGTATTTTAACATGAAGAAGGTCCTCCAAATGGATAAGAGCCCCTAAGACCATTAAAGACATCGGCTCAAGAGGGCGACTTTGTTCACCCTGGGATATCACATTATCAGAGAATTGGGCCCTCTCCAATATGTCACCCAAGCCTTCGAGGTCTAGACCAGGTGAGGGGACTGGGTTTGAAACTGATCCAGTAGGACTGTCCCTTTTAAGTAGCAGCTTTCATGAAGCAGCCAGTATTTATATATTATTATAAGATAATACCCTTACCTCACCAGGCTGTTGTGAGAATTAATTAATGTTTGCCAAATACTTTGGGCTCTGTACATGAAAGGTGCTGAGAACAGTAAGTGGTGTTTTTAGCCTCATCTGTATTTGAATTTGCCTGTTACAAAACAGTTGTTTCTTTCTTTCTTTCTTTCTTTCTTTCTTTCTTTCTTTCTTTCTCTCTCTCTCTCTCTTTCTCTCTCTCTCTCTCCCTCCCTCTCTCTCTCTCTCTCTCCCTTTCTCTCTTTCTTTCTTTCTTTCTTTCAGATAATCATATTTTGCTTTTGGGGAGAAAAGGTGAAAACTGCCTTATACCACAACTGTACCCTCAAAAGGGCAGGTTTGATCTAAAAAATAGATTGAAGTAGAGGATTCACTTCAAAGGAATGCATCCCATCTTTCAAGGCCTCTCCTGGGAGTGTCAAGTTCAGTCTGTAATTCCTGCTGAGATGTGACCAAATGTAAAGGCAAGGACCAGCTGGGTGTTTGTGCAGCATACGAATAACAGTCCTAAACTCTGTCAATTAGCCTCTCTGTTGAGTGGTTTAAGTGAGGTCCACAACCTGCATACTGAAGAGAAAAATGTTCCCTTAATCCTGCCCCAAGGTTCAAGGACCGTGATGAGAAACCGGTGTTGCCAAGAGTTCACTAAATTGGTTTGAGAGGGACAGTTTGCTCTGTTGTACTGTAATCCTAGCGACTGGAGGGAGACAAGATGCTGTAGCCTTTGACAGGTTCATCTAAGAGTATAAGATTCAAGACAGAGCACTGCGGACCTCAAGCTTCAAGAGTCAGAATTCTTCCCTCCCCAACAGCACTCTTCACGGGCTGAGACCGTTGTCTTCGTTATCTGTAGGTCTGTGTCTACATTCTTTAGAGGCAACATTGCATCACCAATAACAAAATACTTGACAAGCTACTTATCAAGATGTTCCAGAGAGTTGGTGTCCAGCAAGCACAGGCTCTAGAGGAATGTCCCTAGGCTACATCACTGCAAGGTCCACAGTAGTGGCTTCCGTCTTTTATAGCAATCCATTCCCAAGAACCCAAGAGGCCACTCAGAAACTCACACCTAAGGATCTTCCACAGACCCCACCTTAATGGTTGTGTTCCTTTCCAAAACACTACCCAAGAGATCAAGTATGCCATTACCCAGGATCCTTTCGAGGACACTCAACCATGAGAAAAGTACAGAAGTGTTTCTCCTAGCACCGTCCAGGTGATGATACAGAGCTGGTGGGGCGAGGAGGCAGTGTTGCACTGATGTGTCAGTTTGATAAACACAATGACCAAAGCCAGCTTAGAAAGAGATGGGGCCTACACCATAGTCTATCATCAGAGAAGCCTAGGCAGGAATTTGCAGGCAGGAACAGGTGCAGAGACCACAGAGGAACACTGTTTCTTGGCTTGTTCCTCCTGGCTTGCTCTATTTTCTTTTATAACCTAGAACCACCTGTGCCAGGGTGGCACTGTCCACAGTGGTCTGGGTCCTTCCACATTAATCACCAATCATGAAAAGCCCCACGGGCTTGCCTACGGGCTAATCTGATGGGGGTGTTTTCTCCATCAAGGTCCCCTTTTCTTAGATGACTAGCAGGGATGACCACCAGAGCACAGGGATGACCACCAGAGCACAGGGATGACCACCAGAACACAGGGATGACCACCAGAACACAGGGATGACCACCAGAACACAGGGATGACCACCAGAACACAGGGATGACCACCAGAACACAAAGAACGATCACAAGAGCACAGGGATGACCACCAGAGCACAGGGATGACCACCAGAACACAGGGATGACCACCAGAGCACAGGGATGACCACCAGAGCACAGGGATGACCACCAGAGCACAGGGATGACCACCAATACCTGTCTCCACCATGAGGACAGCCAGATTCCCTACATATAGAAAGCTGGACATTTCCAGGAGTTTTCTAACCCCATCCTTTAGTAAATGTCCATACAGGCAGAGGAACCTTTAAAATTAACTTACTTATGCTCATTCCAAAATTAAAGGCATGTCTACCAATGGTTCACCATTGGTAATTCCCTCCCCCAAACTCACACACGCTTTGGCAGTCTTCCAGCATATTTTTGTAATGGCATATCAAGATTTGAAAGGCAGAGATTCGCTAGGCAGTGGTGGCACATGCCTTTAATCCCAGCACTTGAGAGGCAGAGGCAGGCGTATTTCTGAGTTTGAGGCCAGCCTGGTCTACAGAGTGAGCTCCATGAAAGCCAGGGATACAACAGAGAGGCCCTGTCTCAAAACAAACAAACAAACAAACAAACAAAACAAAGAACAAAACAACAACAAAAAAAGATGCAGAAATTCATTTTTCAGGGAAAAGCTAATGACTCATTTTCCCGATTATTTGATCATTTTCTTTCTTTTTTGTTTTATTTTGTTTTTTTCGAGACAGGGTTTCTCTGTATACCCCTGGCTGTCCTGGAACTCACTCTGTAGACCAGACTGGCCTCGAACTCAGAAATCCGCCTGCCTCTGCCTCCCAAGTGCTGGGATTGAAGGCATGCGCCACCACCGCCGGGTAGTTTGATAATTTTCTATGTGCTCTTTTCAAAAGTATTCACAATGTTCTCCCCACAACACACTAATAATAAACATCTAAATTCCTGGGCAATCAAGGAGGAAAGCTTGGCAGAAGGTGTATCAATGTCTCTTTGAATGCATTTGACCCCCACATTGACCTGAGTCTGACTCATCTTAACTCCAAGGAACTCTCACAGCGTGGGAGCTTGCCACGAAGCTCAGACTTAGCAGAAGTGGGCCACACATTTTCCTGCTTGGGCACGATCAGCTTGGAGTTCCAGGAGGCAGGTAGATGGAAAAGAAATCCATTAACTAATCAACAGCAAGGCTGCCCTAGAACCTCTATGCACGGTGAGACTCTCTGAAAAATCACTTAGATACCAATAAGCTGTGGAAGTGGCGAGCATGCTACAGAGCTAGACATAGGTAAATCTACGAGTTTGGTTTTAACCCCAAAATATTTTAGAAACAGAAATGGAAGTGTTTTTTCTCTGTCTCCATCACAAGCTTAGTCTTACTTTTTTGGGTTCGTCCAAAGTGGTGCGCGTATGCCCCATTCTCCCAGCAGAGGCCGCTGTTGCCCACCATAATCTTCAAAGGCTTTCCCTTGTCCAGCTATTGCAGCTTTAGACAGAGGCCACGGAAAGAAACAACGCGGGTAAAGACTTAGGCTTTAGAGATGGAGAAGAAAAGAATCCGTGATTTGGGGAATAGGATCACAATGTTGGGGAAACTGATACTTTAATGAGTCTGTGCCGAATAGGCTTCAATCTGGATACACTGGTCAGAGATCCTTTTGTAAAATGACAGCCTAGTTCCATTCTCGTTAAACCTGACCAATCTTTCGCTCTTTTCTGAGTGTCACCATCAGCTGAGAAAATAGAGACAGGAAAGCCAAGCAGTGCATGCTGCCGCCCACCTGCCATTCTCAACAGGATATTCATCGCATTGTTGAGGGTGGTGTCTGTGACACAGCTAATCACCCAATGGGACAACCTTGGGTGTCCCAGATGATTGTTTAACCTCAGTTGGGAGGCTTTAGTGGTAGCAGCTTCCTCCTTCACTGCTTAGCAGATCCAGTAGGTTGTGGGGACCAGGTCAGGTCTCTGCCTACATGCGATAGGTTCCCACCTCCCTCCCCATTTGGTGTATTCTTCTGGGTAGCGATTGGTCTGCCCTGACCAAGTGCTGATGTGAAGCTGAGGAGACAGGTATGGGTTCTAACCCAGAAGGAGGTGACCCGTGGCACACTGAGCATGACTGCATCTCCAGAGACATTAGAGATAAATTTACTCTAGGGCTGGAAAGATGGCTCGATGGTTAAGATCACATACTGCTCTTGCAGAAGACCTGAGCTTGGACTCCAGCCCCTGCATGGTGGGGTGGGAGATGGGGGGGTGCGGGGAGGGGGGGAGGAAGTCTCACAATAACCTTTAATTCCAGCTCAAGGATGCCACCTTCTGGAATCTGTGGGCATCTACACTCACACATGCACAACGTGGACACACACAAGCATACATAATTAAACATAAATAAGATCAATCAATTTTTAAATGAAGCATTTCTTTTATGGTTTTTCTAGACCCATCAGGAGCCAACCACTGGCATTTAAATCAAATATTTAGAAGACTCAGGGATGGTAGCTCAGTGATAGAAGGCTAGTGTAGCCTGCCTTTTTATGTCTGGCATGGAAAAATGTAAAGATAAAGTTGTCTTTGCTTGCTTTCTAACATGCTAGACAACAAGACAAAAAGAAAAAAAAAAAGCTTTGTTTTTTCAGAACTGTTTTAGGACCAAAGCAAAAGTAGACAGCACAGAGGGTTTTTAGAGATCATTCTCTACAGCCTGAACCCTGACTTATTTGTCACATTAGGGTTCCCTTTTTGTGCTTCACAGTCTGGACAAATGGATAGTGATCTGAGTCCATCATTACAGTATTCTACAGAACAGTTTTGTTGCCCTAAAATCCTGTGCACTCTGCCAGGACATCCCTACTCCATCTCTAATCCCTGGCAACCCACTGTTCACTGTCTCCGTGGATTTGCTTTTCCAGAATGCCACAGAGTTAGAAATATACAGCATGTGGCTTTCTCAGACTGGCTTCCTTCATTCATTATTCCTGCACATCTGTTCATGGCTTGATAGTGCACACCTGCCTATTGTTGAGTACTATTCCATTGCTCGTATGTTTATTCACCTCCAGAAAGATATCCTGGTTGCTTCCAAATTGAGGAAATTATAAATAAAGCTGCACTAAACATCTTCATGCAAGAGTGAATTCAATGGCTCGCAACTGGCCAACGAACTGAGAAAAACTGACTGGCAAGTTTTCGTTGCCCTAAAATCCTGTGTGCTCTGCCAATTCATCCATACAGCCCATTTAAGACAGCCTTCAATGAGATGTCTGTGTCAAGCTGGAAGAGTCAGAAGAATGTAAGAGTTTCAGGGTGAGGCGGAATGCTATGAAATGAAATCCTCCGTGGGTGAGATGGCCATTGCTTTTACAAACTCACTGTCATCACCTGCACTACAGCACACCAAGACCAGTTACTCCAGCAGGCAGCGCTAATGGAACACAGTAGGTTAAAAATAAAAATAAGAAACATGTAGGTAAATAAATAAGTGGAGAGGACATGGAGGTTGGGAGGGGGATGTGTTGTGGGGCTGGAGGAGTATGACAGAGTCAGGGGTGGGTAAGATCAAGGTACATTTTATGCCTATATGAACTTGTCAAAGAATAAATAAAAGATATTTCTAAAAGACTTCATGTGGATCTTGGCGTGAATATAAATACCACAAATAGTGTAACGATTGCTGTATTTTTCCACCTCCAGTCCCTAAATTTGGGAACTGGGGTTTGATTGGCTCCCAGATCCCTGCCTTCTATGTCCCCTTCTGGAGAAGAACTCTGTGGCTGAGCTGCGACTGTCACAGGAGGAGTCAGCATGCAAAGAGACTGCCATCTCTGCTGACTCCTCTTCAGCTGATCACACGGGAGGGGACGGGTAGTTTTACTGGTGGTTTGTCCAATATTAGAGCACATGGCACGCACTCACCAACGCTCTCGACCACGTAGGGTTTCCAGTTACGCATTGCCCAAATATATTGAATCACCAAGTCAGATGTGTCTCGACTTTATACTCTAGCAAAAAAGTTCTGTGCTGTGGAAGAACAGTTCTGCTTTAGTGAATAACTTGCCTTGCCTTCCCTCCCTCCATCTCTCCCTCCCTCCTTCCATCCTTCCTTCCCTCCCTCCATCCTTCCCTCCTTCCTTTCTTTCTTCGTTTCTTTCCTACTAGGGATCGAAGTCCAGGCTAATCACAGGCTAATTAATCAACTGGGCTCCTCCATCCCCTGATGGTGATTTTGATCCTCGGAGTAGAATATTTGTCAAAGGGATTAGAACTCATGAGGCACATCCCTATTGCTTTGGATGAGATGAGCTTCCTCCTTTTGACCCCTCAGACTGTGCCTCTGGTCATGGCACTGGTGGGTCAGGATGAAGTATGAAGGCTGCTGAACTCCTAGTGCTAGCTTTTCATTTGCTTTCTGCAGCTGGGGCAGCGATAGCCAATGGCTCCACTTTGTTTATGCTACTCTGATTTTCATTAGCATCCTCTTTCCTGGAATTTATAAAACCAAAAAAAAAAAAAAACCAAAAAAACTTGAAGCATGTAGTTTCCTAAAGGATAAACCAACCCTGGGTTAGTTTGATGGTTGAGGTAAAATGTTGAATGTGAAAGTATAAGTTTCCCAGAAACACAGGAGGAGAGAGAGAGAGCTCCATTGGTTGAGGCAGTGCAGTGGCGAGAGTCCAACCATCAATCACAGGAGCGCAGAGTCCCAAGAAAAGGCTTAGATGTGAGTTAAAAAGTAATGTCATGGTACAGCTCAAGAATGAGGTGTGGGTGACTCTTATCATTAGCACTCCCCTTGCTAAGAAGTACACCTGGGGACTATGCAAGGCTACCCAAAGACATTTCCCACTAAAGACAGTAGCCTGTATTTGGAAGCCATCCTAGAATTACAGAACACTACAGACCAGAGAACCAAGGCTTCCTTTCAATGGTGACATTCCTAAAGGATCGGGACTGTCACCCACAGGTGACTAACATACCTCCTCTCCTGGAGGGCCTCTGGAAGCTTCCAGAAGTCAGAAACTGGGGCTGATTTCGCCCATCAATGCCTTCTACTCAATCCAACAAACATCCTTTAATCAGTCAGCTTTCAAGATTCAGTGGCTTTTCATTTAAACAAATTCTCAAGGAACTGAAGTATACACAGAGCCCACAGAGGGACCGAGTAACCATAGATAAACATCAACGCAGGTTGTGTTTCTGTGGAGTTAAGAGGAAGAATAACTTTCTTTTTGGTGATTACAGTTTGGTTTACTTCTTTGGTTATTTTCAAATGCCAGCTCTCCTTGGATTCTGTACTGGGAGCAGAGGGCACTGCCTTTACAGTGTTCCCCATGGGAGACAGGCATGGGGTACTGCAGTACGGTGTAGGCTGTGCTAGAGGAGGTAGGTGTTGGGGGAACTCAGCATCCCAGCCAAGGGTCATACTCCTGAGATGCTTCCCTAAGAAGCCAGGAGTGCACACCTGCAGGATGGCACTGGAGCTGGTGCCGTCAGGAAAGGGGATCTTGTGCCACAGAGAACGGGAACAAAAACATCACTGTGGATGGCACCTAAAGGAAAGGCGAAAGTAACTGGGGGGTGGGGTGGGGAGCTGCAGAAGCTACTGCCAGTCAGTTTAGGGAGTTTGGGATCGGTGGAGGAAGGGAGGTCATGGTAGGGTGTTAGCAGGAATTTTGGGGGTAGAAGATTCTAATGGTTATGCAGCAACTCATAGCTCAGAGGGAGAGAGAACAGAAGCCAAGGGATTACTGAGATGGCGTTACTGAGAATGCACAACTTTGTAGCTACAGCTGCTTAACAAGGCCTAATGAGAAAATGCTCCTTTCAGTGCAAAGGTATGGTCCATGTTGAATGTGCTCACAACATGCAGACATACAAACACACCAATGCACGCAGTATTCTTCATGTTAGGAAGAAGACCCGTGCCTCGTGTGTACCAGGTCTCGCCTGGAGACCTTCTTCAGGCCACCAAGCATCTTTAAGACTAGAGACCATCAGCTTCCAAGCATGATTTTGGAAACAGAGGCATCCTCCCCCACCTCCACCTCCTCCACTCAGTCTTCTCATGACACCCTCTTACACTAGGACTCTTCCTTTCTCCTTTTGTATCTATTAGGTTTGGGTGCTAATGAGTCCGAGCAAGGTAACTGAATAATGTAGAATCATAGCCTAAACTACTAATTTTCTGATTGTTCTCAGATACACGCTTCCTATCCCATGGCTTATTCTTTCTTTGCCAGGCAGCTGATTGCCACTGCCACTGACTAACTACCTGCCTGATTCCTACGTGAGCCCCTTCAGTGTAGGGATGAGCACAGGCTCCCAGTGGTGGTGGCGGCTGCAGTCTTGGGTGCTCTCCTTGCCTATGTCTTCCCATTCACTTCACTAAGCAGTCCTTTTATTTCTACGAGGCTTCTCTGTGAACTCTCATGAGCGCACCCTACATTCCTGCTCAAGTGGGACCTTTCCTGCATCTATACCATGATAAGGAAGATAAGAAGCCCCGTACATGAAGATCAAGAAAGAAGATCGAGAGGGAGAGAGAGAGAGAGAAAAACAGAGATATCGTAGAGTCACAGATGACCCCCTTCCTACCTATCCTAGGGCTGGCTGACTGCCCGTCTGCTCAGGCCCCTCTTTTGCTCAGGCTTCTGTTATCTGAGAAAAGCCTGCCCCCACAGATCTGGTTTGGATTTATGTAAAAAAAAAATCCCAAATTGATTTGCAAGCTCCAATCTGTAATTCATAAGCACTCCATCATCGGCATTTCTTGTCTGAGTGCGTAACTTAGTCAACTCATCACATAGGAGGAAACAAGAAACATACAGATGTCATCCAATGTTGGGTGAATAATAGAGTCTTCAAGGGTTAAGAGCTGGCCACACGCTGTGCCTCAGGTACAGTAGGTTTACCAGAGCCAGTCTTTTGTGTTTTAACAATAAAGTAGTTGGTGGTCTGCTGGCTATAGCCTGTTACACATTCCTGGGTTTTATTAGGATAACCATAAGCCTCCAAGACCCACCCTGATGTCAGTGGCAAGTTTTATAGAACACTCACAAGTTTCTTCTTGTATTTGAGGCATATATAAAGTGTGAGGCGTAATAGGTAGCAGGCTAGAGAAGTAGCTGAGGGCTGACACCAGTCCCAGCTCCCGACGTGAATACTTAATAATGGCTCATTATAGGCAAAGGTTGACCACCAGATGCCTGTGTCTGCAGCTCCAGAGCCCACTAAACTTCAGAGTTCCTCCAGGAGCTGGCATGGAGGCTCACGGTTACTCTGCTGTTCACAAATCCTGGAGGTCAGTACAGATGGGGCACTCACTGGGTGGGGTGCATTTGCTGGAAGCGTCTCCTCTGTTAGTCTACAGCCAAGTGACTAATCACTTCTGTTATGATCATTTCTTAGGTAGACACATCACTGTGGGTTTAAAGTAGAAATGTAAGACCTTGATGTGGCCAGCCTGAGTTGACCACACATCAGGTCAGGAGGGGGGCCCTCTGAAGTCACCGCTTATGCCTGTGCCATGGCTCATAGACTGGACGCTGATCTAGCTTTGCACTTCTAAGCTGAAAAACATCTCCCCCACTTACTGGGTTTTAGGTACAGTGGTCTGTCCAGCTGTGTTTTGATTACCGCTGGTCTAGAAATTAAATTCTGTTGTGTTTCCATGGCATATGAAGTTTTGTGAAGGAATGCTCCTGGGACAGTTACCTGTCTAAGCTCCTTATGGCTGTGTTTCTTGTTGCCTTCTCTCAGATGGTTGTGTCTTTCCAGCATGCTCCATTGCCCTAAACCATGACAGCAGAGGCAGACCACAGACTATGCCAGTTTCAACTCACCAGACTCTTGTGTGTAGAAGGAGCTGGTTTTTTTTCTGCATGAAGATTTTCTCTTTTCTTTTTTTTCTT
>NW_022196912.1:88494952-88502456 GCF_008632895.1 Mastomys coucha | reverse complement strand
CAGGTACTGTCAGAGCCTCTCAGGAGATAGCTATATTTAGGCTGGCTTGCCCTTCCTTCAGTCTCAGGAGCTGGGTTTTTTATTACTAATTTTTTATTATTTTTATATACGTGTATCTGTAGAAGTGAATGCCTCACATATCTGGGTGCCCAAGGAGACCCTCTAAGAGGATGCCTAATCCCCTGGAGCTGGCTTCACAGGTGGTTACGATCTGTCCAATATGGATGCTGGGAACCAGATCCAGGTTCTCTGGCAGAGCGGTATACTCTCTTAACTACAGAATCATCTCTCTAGCCCTGAAGAGGATATTTCATAAATATGTGTATATTTATGTATATGTATATATTTATGTATATGTGTATGTACATATATTTATATATATAGGTATAAATGTGCACATGATTATATAGATGAGAATATGTACATATATATATACATATGTGTATATGTATATATATATGCACATATGCAAAGGCATGTTGTTGCATACCTGTAATTTCAGTCAATAGTTGGGGGCTGATATAGGAGGACTATGACTTTAAGGCCAGCTTGGGCTATACAACAAGAGCTTACCTCTAAACTGCATCACACAGGCTGAAAAGATAGTCATTAACAGAATCTACAGAAGCACGCCTGCCCCAGCATACTTTCCTTGCATGGACTGCTCTCTTTCCAAGCCTGAGGCACTCCAGCATACTTTAAGTCTCTTGAAAGCACCAAGCCTTGGGGTCTTTGCACATGCTATACTGTCCACCTGGAGCAGTTTCTCCTCTTTCCTTCTCCCCTTCTTCCCTTCAGACTTTGTCTCTAAAACAAGCACGTCAAAGGAGCCCACTCCAGAGACTTAGGTAACATGCCCCCTGGCTGCCTGGTCCTCTTGACTTCTCGGTAGAGCCTCTTGTCAGTGGAAGCGATGAATTCTTGGTATGATTACTTATTCAGTGTCTTAGACTGTAAACACCAGGAGGTAATGGATGCTGGCTAGCTCCCTGCCTAGCTGAGTACCCAGTATATAGACTAATGTCTAATTGTTCAATTAATTATTTAAAAACACTTGCTTATTACAAAACAACTTACAGAAAGCACAGAAAAACAGAGAAGAAAATTGAAGTGATCAATAGTTGCACCTCCTAGGATAACAAATATTAATATATTGGTATATTTCCTGAATTTTTTTTTCTTCTTAATACAAACATGGTGTATAATAAGCACTGAGGGACAACAGCTCATTGCCTGTGTGCATGTCCTCTTGTTTGCTCCTGAGGGCAGCTGAGGAAGTTTTGAGCCGCCCTCTAACCCTCAGCAATCTCTAAAGGATAAGGGATTAAATCCAGATCCTGGAGGGAATTCACCATACCCCTCTACCGTTCTTGAGCACTGGTTCTCAACCTTCCTAATGCTGCAACCCTTTAATACAGTTTCTCGTATTATGGTGACCCCCAGCCATAAAATTATTTTTGTAGCTACCTCATAACTGTAATTTTGCTCCTGATATGAATTGCAATGTAAATATCTGATATACAGGCTATCTGATATGTGACACCCGAAGGGTTATGCCCCACAGGCTGAGAACCATGGCTCCAGAGCATTGGCTCAGGCCTCTTCGTAACTAGTATTCTAAATGTATGGAGATATGTCATTTCACTGTTTTTAACGTTTTCCTTGCTATTATTGTTTCTCTTTTCCCCAATTCCTATTAAAGGAGAAACACTTCAGGATGGAGACACCAGTGTGCTCACTCCTGGCTCTGACACAGGAAGTGGCTGGAAACAGACTGCGTGCCTGGATCATCCCTACCTCCAAATAACTGTGTGATTTCTTTGTTCCAAGTCTCTGCCACTTTATTTTGGATTTCTACTCAGCTGTATCTTTATTTCTACTATGGCTAAGTCTACGGGGTAAGGCAGCTTCTAAATGACTTAGAGATGTCCCCGAACATGCTAGTGAGTTGTTGGCTCAGGATTGTAACCAGGCTAGCCTGGGTTCTGAGACACTGCCCAAAGTGGTCCCACCAAGTTATTCAGAATATGAAGAACTTGGAGTCCTTAGAATCCTTAAACTTGTATGCAAATTTGCATAACCACACATCTGCTTTCCTCCCCCCCCCCCCAGGGAAGAGGGACTCTACGTCATCAGATTCATTTAAAACAAGAAGAAAAAAGAAGAAGATTTATCTAAATTAACAATTGTACTCATATTTGTAGCCAGGATACCAAGTGCCATCATACACACTTCGTCTACGTTGAACCCACTAATCCTCCCAAGGACCCTGTGAAATACAGTCCACTGTCCCTCTTTTATGGTGGAAGGAACTGAAGTACAGAGATGCCATTGCTACATCAAGTCACACTGAATCATCTCATTCTGACTTCACCTCAGGAAGCAAACACCTCCTTGGCAAACTCGGAGATTTAAATGTGCGTTCTCTGGCCCCTGAACTTGGGTTGCTGTCTGTTAATATTTATCATCAATGCTGTCTTTCTTCCTGTTGCTAAATGAAGTCAGTGGAGGATCTTATCAAGGACATGGTGGAAGAGAAGAAACAGCGCTTCATGTAGGCTGAGCCCCTGGCATGAGTCTTAGTTTAACAACACTGGTTTGCACTCAGGACAGCCAGGTTCTTGATGGGCTGAGTTCTGAATTAGAAGGGGAGAGACCTTTCGGTCCTAGAAAGAGAAAACATGGGAGGGGAGTACGCTAACACCATTGTGTGTGTGTCAGGATGTCCAAATGTGCACGCTTGGAGTGTGTGCACTTGGTTGAGATCACGTACTTCCCTGATCGCTTCTACCGCACGCACAGACTAAACCACATTTGATTGCTTGTATTGACTCAGATGGATGGAATTTAAGTCGGTATGATACTTTCTCTATACCTTTTGAGGGAATGAGACATGACCTAAGCTGTTCCCAGAAGCCTTTCTGCTCCACACGCTTTACAGGTTTTTTTCCTTTGCAGATGGAGAAACAGTGGAGGGGAGCAGGCTCATTGTTCAGCAGCTTCCAAGAGGTTTAACAGCGAGCTAAGAAGAGACTTGTGACTTTATTTTCCCTGCTGGGGATTTAGCGTTTTCTTGATTAAGTGACACTGAGACAAAACACTGAAATAACAGAGTCTCAGAGGCTTGGGTCTACCACAGGGTCCAGACAAGGCAAAAGATAAAGCAGGAAGTGTGCACATTCTTGAAGCAAGGGGCTTTGGTGGACACCCACAGAGCCTCCCGAGCGGAAGGTGGGAGTGAGTTCTGGAAAATGCACCCGATGCAGGCTTTGGAGAGAGGGGATGATACACTACCTTTTTTTCTTTTAATGTTAAAATCTTGGCAGACTACCACTCTCAGGCCCATTAAAATTCAGGAAGAGAAAAAGGGGGGGGGAAGAGTTTTTAAAGAGACAACAAACACATACCCTTGCAAAAATAAAATCCTACTCCCAAAAAGCCGTTGTGAAAATGTCTTTCAGTTTTGAAAACCAGGAGGAGGTTGGAACAGTGTGGGGACCGTGGAATGACTACTAAATGTGTCATTTGATCAGCTCTTGGGCCGATGCAGGTTAACCTCGTTCTGTCCTCGGAGAGAAATAGCCTGTCTTCTCCTCAAATGGAGTAGAACCCATTTCTACGGATGGACTGGATCTGCCTGGGTGTTGATGTGGTTGGGTGGAGTGCAGAGGACAATTTGTTCTCAAGTGCTGGCTCCAAAATAAGAGCCTCCCGCTCCAGTTCCACTCTGGGAAGTTTCCTTCCAACCCCTCTCTCCAACGCAATCGACCAACAGCCCGCCAAATCCTTCCTCCGGTCTCAGATTTCTGTTATTTAAACTGCTCTAATCAAACGTCTCCTTCCAATTCGGAACAAAGCTATTCAGAATAAGTGTTTACCAACAAGCCCGTGACTTATGTAAGCAGAAGCCAACACACAAATCGTAAAGAAATCTGGTCCCTCACTCAGGTGAGCTTCGGGAGTCTACCGAATCCCGGAGCTGCCGTTTTGTCTGCGCTGACTAAAGCAAGATGGATTTCAGACAGACAAGAGGCTTCTTCCTCTTTTCACACTGTCCAAGTTCAGGTTCAGGAGTCCAGTGTATACTGTACTTCAGTGCTCCCCTCCCCTCAGCAAGCCTCAAGCCCGGCCTTATATTTCAACGCAATTAAATACTTCTAGGAAGCTGTTGAGTGGCTACTTGGCATTCCCACTGTATGATATTTAAGCCATCTCCTATTTCAGAGTATTTAAATGAGTCCCATTTGGGGAGTGATTATAATTATTTCATGAAGAATGCTCTGTTACATAAATATTTATGCCACTGTTTCCATAAATTCCTAGCAGTGGAATTTCTGAGTCAAGGATATGCCCATTTTGATGGTTTTTTTGTTACATGTTGCCAAATTACTTTCCAGAAAGGTGAAATGGATTTATACTCCCATCAGCCACTGCCCAATACCGTATCCAAAACCATTTTTTTTACAACAATGATTAAATAGGAAGAAAAAAAAAACTCTCAGAACTACTTTTCCTAGGAAAACATCATACACACAGGAAATGTCTGATGCGCCATCATCTATTATCTTGTTAGCTGCTAGAAAAATGTCCCTCGGAGGGGTAAATACAGCTGTGCACAGCCCCTGGCCTTTACAACAGATCCACCTTCTTCTGCCCATTACGTTAAATCCCTAATGCCCTCCGTTTTTTCTCCTCCTTGCCGCATTGCAGATTCCATTACAGCTCTGACCTTGAATCCCTCAAGGCATTCTGAGAAGGGTGGCCTCTGACAGCAGAATAGGACTTGCTAGGTGAAGAGAAAGGAGGGCTCAGGTTCCCTGCTGTCAGCAAAAAGCTCCTATAAACGGAGGCTGACACATACAGCCCTTACCCGTTAATATGCCGTCTAGACTTAACAAGCTTGCTCTTTCTCTGTCTTCTAAGCTTCAACTTTTGACCTTGCCTCCGTCCTTGCATAGATAGGTACAAGTGACTGCACCCAGCCATTTCTTCTCTCACGAGATTTGGTAGCCACGTAACTCACCATCCGTTACAGCAACTCACCAAAGCTACCACAATGACCCACTGTAGACAACCTTCTTAGCCTCTTCCACTATATAATGAATGAAAGGCTGCCTGCCATGAGGCAGTAGATTGGGCATCCTCCTTTCTCTGGGATAAGGTAAAGGGATAGATAGTCCTCGTAGAAACTAGAGCAGACAACCACTGCCAACTGTGGTTGGCATTATAAAGTATTTTTTTTAAATGTATTTTTAAACTGATGTATAAAACCATATACTTATACATGTTAATGGAGATGTCTATCATGTGATTTAAAAACACATGTGCTTTATTATTTCATAATGATGTGTGTGTCTACATGAGAGTATGAGGCTGTAGGGGCAGGTGCTTAGGGAAGCCAGAAGAGGGCATCAGATACCCTGGTGCTGTAGTTACAGTCAGTTGTGAGCTGCCCAGTGTACAGGGGACTATACTCTGGTCCTCTGGAAGAGTAACAAGTGCTCTTACCCACTGAGCCATCAGCCTGGCCCTCTTTGTTTTGTTTTGATACATGCATATACTTAGCACCAGGAAAGTATATGTGGGAAGGTTAGGACATGAGTTTGAGGGCACTGCATCCATAGTAGAAACAAATTACTAGCAAAATAGTTTTGAGTAAGGTTTATTTTACCCGAGAATGACTCTCCTCCCCCCAATGTCTCTCTACTCCCCCATGACCAAGATTCCCAGTGCCCTGTCTCTGATGTATGCTTGCTCAGGTACCTCCTTCCCTAGCATGTAAATTTATTAAGCACGTGCCATAGGCCAAACATTTGTGTTCACTAACATTAAGTGTTCGCATTTAATCCTTCCCAACTGCAATAGTACTCTTGAAGTACCGCTACGAAGCTACTTCCTGGGCAAGCGGGAAGCACACGCGATTATGAAGCTTGTTGAAGATAACAGAGCTGGGGGAAGCATTCCGCATCTTTGTTTGTTTGTTTGTTTGGTTTGGTTTTTTTTTTTTTTTTTTTGAGACAGGGTTTCTCTGTGTAGTCCTGGAACTCACTCTGTACACTAGGCTGGCCTTGAACTCAGAAATCCGCCTGCCTCTGCCTCCCAAGTGCTGGGATTAAAGGTGTGTGCCACCACCGCCCAGCTGCATTCTGATTCTTAGAAACACAGTAGTAATCAATATTCCCCATTAACTGTCTGTCTAGATTCCTTGGTTTGGAATTTTATACACAGACACACAGACACACACACACATACACACACACACACACAACACACACACACTTATCCTGGTAAGATCTTATCTGAGCCTCGTAAACTAATTTGATTATCAGATAGATTTAGGATGATATTTCCCATCTCAGCAAACCACAGTTGACTAGAACTCGCATTGTGAAAAGACTAGTTAGTGGTGGCAGCTAGCAACATCCAAGAATGACAGCCCAGTAGGAAAGGTGACAGTGATGGGTGCAAGAGAGGTGCTGCAGGTAGGACATCTCAGGGAATGGTGGGTAAGCCTGTGGTACCTTCAGTCAATGGCTCACTCGGTGGATGGAGCAAGGCACACCACGGATATGACATGGAAGTCTTTATTAGAAATGACCCGTTGTTCATATGTTTGCTATCATGAGTGAGAAATCCAAGTCTCCAGGCAACTACTGTAGTTTGTCAGTGATGACCAAACACCATGTTTAATGGAAACCACATAATTCCACCAGGGTCTATCCACATCGTCTTGTTTTCCTCCGAATTTTTGTGATTAAGGAAAGTAACAGGAATATGGCACATGCCCCACACGGATCTGTCTGTATTCCAGCCTGGGGTAAACCAACTGAAGCATCACATGCCCACATCAAGGTGCCACACCCTTCTTAATTTGATTGGCCCACAGCATCGCACACAGCATCTCCTCTCCTGATTCTCTCCGGGGCTAGGCAGTTTATGTTAGAAGATAATGATGTGCCGGAAGGTGTGGCCAAGGAATAATATCATCTTTGGCTTGCACGTGTATACTTTGGTCCTGGAAAAGTATACTTAGAAGACTCTAATGAGTCATGAAGGTGGTGCTGACATGTAGAACAATATTTTTCATGCTCTTCAAGATGAATAAGGCACACAGTGCCTCCGGGTGGGGGCCCACAAATGCCTGTGGGTTAGAACAAGTAAGTGAGTACTGAGAACTCCATAGACTCGATCCACCCACCTGAGCCTTGGCTAGCATGGCACCCTTGCAAGCTGCAACTTTGAGAGTATCTTGAAGGGGCTGCCAGGAGTAAGATACTTTATGTATCCATTCATGATCTATGAATTAACAACATTCCCGCTTCTAAGATTACATTTGTTTCTTCCAGGAACCTTCATAGACTTCCGTAAGAGTATGTTGTTTAGCCTTACCAGTTTTTACAAACTCTCCCAGAAAAGGGAATCTCTCATTTCCCTGATGCTAGCCCCTACTCATATGCTGATAGAGCTCTCTCTCTCTCTCTCTCTCTCTCTCTCTCTCTCTCTC
>NW_022196912.1:88488282-88494867 GCF_008632895.1 Mastomys coucha | reverse complement strand
CCTTCCCTTCTCTCTCTCCCAAAGCAATTCAAGGCATGAATATTATAATGTTCCCTATGCTGCTTGCCCACAGTCCATTCCTGGAGCCATGGTTATGGGAGGCAGTGGTCTATGTACCAGGATGCATGTCATACCACCTCATCATCACAAGTGCCTGTCCTGGTTCCATCCAGGTTAAGGGTGCTCAGCGGGCTACCCTAGTGGGGTCTTGTGTTTCATCTCCTATGGGCAAGAAGATGTTCCCAGTTTCCAGGATGTAGACTGGATTTCCCAAGCCCACAATGCAGGAACCAGGGGAGATGCAGGACTAGATGGAAGTCTTGTTTCCCAGTAGAGAGTTGCAGAGCTGGAACAAGGAGGCACACACGCCACTACTAGCTTGTGTGCACATCCTTCTGTCCCCTGCCCCCACCCCCGAATTTCATTTCACAAGCCACGCACTCCTTTTCAGGACTCAGCTCAAAACAAGAGCCTGTGCAAAGCCACTGAAAAGAGAGGAGAGTGTTCCTACTAGAGAGTGGGTGCGGAGGAGGGCGTTCCTACCAGAGAGGGGGTGCTTCAAGAGTGCTTTTGGATGCAGAAGGTTTGGGAAGGCATGATTAACTTACAGAATGGTACATCAGAAGCTTCGGATAGTGGGTGAGTCCCCTCTTGAGTTGACCTCCTGATAGGAAAGTTCTGGATGCAGCCACAGCCTTCGCATAGGGTTAGGCAATCCTGTGTGTCCTGCCAGTTCACCATGTACAGACTGATGACCTGGCAGAGGAGATACTTCAGCCAGTAAAGGGCCTGCCGGCAACGGGAGGATCTGTTTGAGCCCCAGAGTCAACATAAACAGCTCGGTCATGTCAGGTGCTTGTAATCCCAGCACTGGGGAGGCGGAGGTAGGACTATCTCTGGGGTTCTCTGGCTGGTTATGATGGTGCATGCCCTTAGGATTTGCTGAAAGAGGCAGAGGCAGAAGGATCACAAATTCAAGGCCAGTATGGTATTATCTGGCCAGAAAGTTTAACGGATTCAGATTCAGAGCCCTGGGTCTTAATAAAATTCTGTCTCAATTAAAAAAAAATACAGCTCCTGAGTTGTAATATCCAAGGTTGCCTTCTGGTCTCCACATGTACATAGACACACATATGTATGCACTCTCCCACACAAACGTGCACACACACACATGTATAGAAAATCCCTTCTGAGGATGGCTAGAGCTTGCTTCAAAGACTAGAGCAGAGGAATAAATGTGAGAACTGCTTTACAGAGGGGCCTGGCAGATGTTGTCTGGGCCGGGAGCTCAAAGCTAACTTCCACAGTTAGCTTGGTCCATACTAGCCTGGACCTCAGGATTTGTGTGACAGGGAGGACAATATACCTTCATAACCTCAGTCTAATAATGACAAAGACAAGAAGAATCAAGCTTCCATTGAGAGCTATTCTACAAAACACCCAACCCCATAATTCTTGGTCATTAAGCAAAGTTGGAGGAATGTTGTCTTAGTCAAGAGGATCCAAAGAAGAAGTAAAGGCAAATGTAGACCTCCTGAATAAAAAAAAAAATTGCTAGTGAAATATACACATGTTGTGACATTGTGGTTGTAACAAATGTGCTGTTGTGATGTAAGGGAATAATGAATTTCTGTTCTGTCTTCCCATATGTCTGGAAATCTAAAATGATTCTAAAATAAAGTTTAATCGGGAGCTGAAGAGTGATTGCTCACTGTACACTGTTTGCATTATTTTGAGTTATGAACCATGTGAATACATTCGAGTGTGTGTGTGTGCCTGTGCGTGTGCATGTGTGTGTGTGAGTGTCTCCTGGGACTGTAACCTGCTTCAACACGTTGAAAGAGAACAGTGACAAATGGGATGCTTATTAAGCAAAATGTTAATTTTTTAAAAAGTATAGCTTGCATACCAAATGAGGGCCAGACATATGGGGATAAGGTTGCCCAGTTGCAAATGTGCTCCCCACAAGGAGCTATTTGTGGCAGCCTGTCTGGACTGCTGGGTTGTGAGTGTGAAGTTTTGAAAAAGCAATTTGGCTCTGAGGGGCCTCCCGAGAGTTAGCGCTCTTGCAAGCTTCTGGCCCTTCCTTTCTGGGTGCTTAGTTTCCATGACTGTTTAATGGCAAGCAGCGCCTTTCATTCACTCTGCTGCAAAGACACGGTGTCAGACAGGAAGGGAGGGTTGTATATTATAGATCTGAGCCCTAATAAATAAATTCAGAGGCCGATATCATGCTGTATAATGGAGTGTGGGAAAAGAGCAATAAAGATCGGGCAGCAGTCTTCCCAGGAGGCTGGGGAAGGGGGTAGGGTGGGGAGAGGCTGAACTTGGGCCAAATGGTAGGAGCTGAGGATGGAGCTGGGAGCTGCAGGCAACATGGTCAGGCTAAGCCCATCTTAGCTGAGGTCTCCGGGCAAGACGCTCTGTCTAGAAGATAAAGACAAAGGTTGCAGGGAAACACTTCACTTTAAACCCAAAGCAAGGCCAACGCTTTTACCTCCACCCCAATGGTCCTTTGATGTCACCCATTTTATGGGGCTTGCTGGTGGAGTGTGTCTGGAATCTGAAAGTTCACACAGTCTTCTGCTGTGTCAAATCTCTCCCCTGTGCTACGGGGCTCTCAGTTCATCTACCTAGATCCTTGAATCTACTGAAACTGGATGGATGGGACTAAATGACCTTTGACATTTCTTCCTCTTCTAGAAGCCCATGAACATCTTTGCTTGTGGGGAAATGGACTTCATAGTTTGAATCTTCCTTGTTGGGAGGATGGGGTAAGACTAAGAGACAGGTTGATACAAAATTTAAAGATGGGAATTAATGTCTCGTTTTTGTTTGTTTGTTTGTTTAGTTTTTTAAAGGGTGTCTTTGACAGACTGAAAATACCTCCTGGGTTTTCCAAGTCTTTTAAATGTTAAGATGGTGAAACTGGCCACGACGAATCAAATATGGAGACAGGAACTAATTAGACAGATGAATCTCCAAGGCTTGAATTTCATGAATTCATGAGAGAACTCTGGTCTTAAGAGAAGGCAGAGTCCGTGCAAGAAGCTCAAAGCATTTTGTCCATGCAGAGTTTATTTTCTCAAACACTGCTTATCCACCATAAAGCCAGCAGCCTCTGTTGAAAGACTCCTGGCAATACTGAAGGTGATGTAGCCACCACTCCCATGAGGCAGCCATCCAGCGCTCAGGTAATTCACACATCAGAGACTTCATATCGATGGTGTCTGAAGCCTTGGGACACACATTAGCTTGTTGAAACCAGAGAGGCCACTGTTTGTGTGCAATAATTTTAATACAGGAGATATGAGGCTGCTGTGTGTCTTCTAAAGCCCGTGCAGAGGAGGGAACTCCGAGCTAAGATGTCACTGGTTGTCTTGAGAAGCCACACACGAGGATGCGAACATTGAAGATGCTTCTCTTCTGGTCTGGACTGCTGACTGACAAAAATGGATCCAACCACTTAAGTAGAACTAAAGTAAGGTGCCGAGCAATCAGGAATCATTTCAAAGAGATCACAAGGACCACTTTCTATGCATTAATTTCATTGTTGAGACACAGCACCATACGCCAATGTGTAGTAAAGAGCTGTATCGACAGGGAAGCTCAGGGCCACTCTGACAACTTCTCTCTGTCTAGAAAGGAGGAAAATATCACTTTACAAACCTAGTTTTCAGAAGGCGGGCATCACCACACTGTAGAGACAGGGGCATGACCAGGCAGAGCATAGGAAGAAGTGTTGTAGCTGCCCTCCGCTCCAGAGAATTTGGAAATAATGAGGAAGCAGCATCTGGGGACCATTTGGTTTACAAATATTCTCGAGTCGCCTTTTAGCAAAGAAGTCGTTTGGGAGAGGCTGCACCTGAAGCCCTTCCTTCTCCCACAGGGTCTGTGCTTAAGGAGATGATCCAAGGACATGCTGCAGGAAGAAAGCAGAAGGGAGAGAGAGGAGGGAAGGGAGGAGGGAGAAGGGGAGAGGGAGGAGGGAGGAGTGAGAAGGGGAAAGGGAGGAGGGAGGAGAGAGGAGAGGATTATGAACTGGAGGGGATGGCAAAGAAGGGAGCTAAAAGTCACTTCAAAGGCAGCTGGGCTCTGATCAGCATGTTTGGGGGCACCAGCTCCATCCCTGGAGAGCAGGATGAATCAGGGCAGGGGAGATGGGAGTAGAAGCAGCTCGGGTCTCAAGTGGGCATGGCCTTCCTATGTCCCATTCCACTCACGAAGAAGCAAAGACCATGAAGGAGTGGAGAGGGGGTGGTAGAACAAGGAGATGGCTTGAAACTTTCCTAAGATTATAAATTAAAAAAAAAAAAAAGAATAAAGGCTAACAGAGTGAAAGAGAGGAAGTTGAGCAGCAGGAGACCAGAGGAAAAAGGGAAGACAGAGTCTCTGCATCCAAGCCTGTGCCCCATAACGTTACTTCAGTAGGGAGTCCTCTGGGAGAATTCAGCATCCAAAGGCAATTTCCAAGAAGTAAATGCCTGCCACCCATCAGAGGGTCTCAGTGGGCCTCTCTGTTAGGATGCCTGGCTCTAGGACCCAGGGGTTGCCAAGCAGTGCCTCACTTGCTCGGTGCCTTTCTCCTAGTGTTCCTCATTTCCTGACTCATCTGAAACCCTCACCTTTGTCCTAAATCTGAAGCTCAAGATTCATTTTTATAAAAAATGACCTGCCACTATAGCATGTAATTTTTATGAACGTCTACCCAACGCTAGGAGCACCGAGTAATAAGACTCAAGTCCCCATAGCCACATTATTCTGCCAACCCCTCCCTCTCCCCTGGATTTACCAGAGTGCAGGCCGCCTGCCAGGAAAATACAATAAAATGTGGGAACAGGAATAAATAAAAATAAAATGTTAAGTTATGTATCTTTGCCTGCTTCGTGTTCATTTTTTAGGCTTTAATCCTTTTCTTTCCTGTCCTTCCCATAATATGTTAGTTTTTACTCAGCTTAGCTCTGGCCTCCCATGTTGATTTTTAGCATGTCTACTCTTTCCTTATGAATTTTCCAGGTCAGCAGCTCACCCTCTACCCTGTCTTATTATGTCCCCTCTTGCCATTTCTGAGGTCCCTCTGTGTGGAGCTGGTCTTTCCAGCTTTGTCCCACAAGCTGTAGGTCTTGATTCCAGCCTTGGCTCTATCTCTGGAAAATCTTACCTGGATTTTCAGTAACTCTGCCTTCTCTCTGGTGGCTGTCTCTAAAGACTTCCTTCCCCCGCGCCCCAGTGTATTTCTTTTTCTTTTTTCTTTTTTTTATATTCTATATTTTTATTGGATATTTTATTTATTTACATTTCAAATGTTAGCCCCTTTCCCAATTTACCCTCCTCAAACCCCCTATCCCACCCCACCCCTGCTCCTATGAGGGTGTTCTCCCACCCACTCACCCACTCTTGAATCACCTCCCTAGCATTCCCCTACGCTGGGGTATCCTGAGGCATTCTTTAACCCTCAAATTCTCTGCCCTTCCTAGTAGGCAGTGGCAGGTGTCTGAGAGCGTGGTGTGTGTGTGTGTGTGTGTGTGTGTGTGTGTGTGTGTCCCGTTGTGTGTGCCTGCTATGCTTGCTACCACTTTGGCTGGGCTGATCCAAAAAGTCCCCTTCTTGGGTTCCATCGCCGCCGTGAGGATCCAGTGTTCCAACAGAGGCATGAGGATGAGCGGGGTATTTGCCACTTAGGGACCCATTCTCCAGGTGGCTCACATGCAGTGGGCAGGTGGAGTTCGCTGTTGGAACCATTTGAATGGGGGCGGTGATAGAGTTTGGTATAATCTAGAAAAATCCATACGTCGGAAGCTTTGCTTCCGGTGCAACCTTGTTGAGAAGTGCAACCTTAGAAGGTGAAGGATCGGGCCTCTGTCCTCATCTGTACATTTACATGTTTATGGAGTTGTCGATTAATAGATTAAGGAGTTATCTTGAGAGTGGCGTGGTTATAAAGGCGGGCTCTGTCTGATGCACGTGAGCCATCTCATCTTGTGGCTCCCCCGCCCACCACCACACCACTTTGTGTTATGTGTTAAGAACCTTTCCCTACCTGGTGCCCACTGTCATGGAGTCCCTAGCCACCAGAACCGCGAGCTTAAAAACATTTCTCTAGTTTTCATAATTTAACCACCATGTTTTGTATAGAGTAGAAAATCGTCTAGGACAGACGAAGTGGTACAGTCCCAGGATTGTGGGCCTTTCTAGAGTCTTCTAGCCCTACACTGTATCTCTCACGATTTCACTGAGCTCAGAAATCCTCATGCTCCTGTACCAACGCATTCCTCAATTCCACAGCGAGAACGTAGTTGAGTCTTCCCAAAGGCTCAGTGAGGGTGCAGGGTCTCGAATTGTACACAGTAAATCCACATTACAACCTCTCTGAGCCTTACACTCCCTCCTCGGTACTATACCATGGCAGCTCTGACATCTCCACATACTTTCTCAGGAGCTGTTTTCTATGTGGCCCTTTAGCAACAGAGAGGACAAAAGTGATTTATAAGGAACCTTCACTATAAAGTGGAAACACATCATACAATTCCTTAAAATTTACAGTTGGAGAAATCGTAACAATTCAAATGTTATTTTTGAGGGCTT
>NW_022196912.1:88478924-88488272 GCF_008632895.1 Mastomys coucha | reverse complement strand
CCTCTGGGCGACACCATTAAGAAAGTCTACTGGTAGGCTAACTAAGATCTCCGTAATGGAACTGACTGGGACAGTGACAGCATTGCCTTTCTGTTTTGTGGGGTGGTGGCACCTCTGCACAGCCTGCTCCCTTGAGAGGCTAACTCTAACTCCGCTGGGGTGTTATCGACAGGAAACTTGTATGAAGGAGAAAGCGTGGACAGGTAGACATGACTCGAGTCCTTCCTGTGGAAGTTCACCATCCTTGTGAAGAAAGAATTTCTTGTGTATTATACGGATGCATCGCCTATCAATTAAAAAGCCTATGCCCTGTGGCTTAGGCAGGAAATGGAAGGCAGAACATCCGGGAGGAGAAAGAATTCTGAGACAGAGCCAGACAGGAGTTTCCCCGGGTAGAAAAGACCAGACTGACCCAGGGTACCCGAGCACAGGTAACCAACCACATGGCAGAATATAGGTTAAAATAAATGGGTTATCTTTAGTTATGATCTAATTGGAGTAGAGCCTAGCTATATGGCCAAGGTATTTGTAAATATATTTTAAGTCTGAGTCTTATTTCTGGGAGCCTGGGTCTGGGAGGCAGAACCAGGCCTAATTTGTAGATCCCTGTTTTGGTGGAAAGACGTAACATGAAGAACACGATCCCTTCTTCAGTTTTGGACTTTCAGTGGCTCTGTGGTTACCAAGCAATATAGTCATCTATTTATACTAAACGGTTATTTGTTATCTATTTGGAACTCAAACTCAACTTGGCATTCTGTCCTTTATCTGGGGATTCTAATAACACGACTGCCATCCTTCATGGCATGGAGGGCCAAGGACCACTACCCATCTGTAACAATCAACTCTAACACACCTAGGAGCCTCAAATTCTGTCCCTGCTCCAGAGCCAAAGGAGGGTTACATCGTCCAAACTGTGGTCCTTGCCAGCTTCAGTTTGCATTGTTTACTCCAGGAACACTGATTAAGTCATCTATTACAAAGAAGCCTCCCCTTACCTCTAATTCAAAACAGCTGGACCAGCTTTTCCTGCCAGCCAAGCCTTACGGTGCGTGCCTTCAGAGGGGACAGGACTTGGGACGAGGGCAATGGGGGGGGGGTGGTGGTGGCAGCTTTAGTATTAAGCAAGGACATCACTTTATAACCGTTGTAGAAAATGCTCTTTATAGCGCATCAGGTTACAAAGCCTCAGTTAGGTTGGGGGCTAGGAGGGACAGACAGAGCATAGAGGGGCGCAATGTTTGAGGATCAAAGAATCCAGCCTGTCAAACGCTGTGACATTTCTACAGTGAGGAAATGGGTTCACATTTTACCCCCGAGGGTTTACAGACAAAAGCCAAGGTTCCACTCAAAAATTTTAAGACATTTATTAAGATGCCAAACTACATCTACCCACAGATGCCTTGGCCCTCACTCAGCTTTCCCTTTAAACTCTGGGGGCAGGAGGATATTTTATTATGCGTCTTTGAGGGTTGCAATCAGCTGAAATGCAGACATCGTGAAATGTGTGAAAGCTGAGGAATGAGTTTCCTTTTAAAGTTCATCTAAAAAGGACCAGGACGTTTGGCCTAAAGCTACGAGGTGATGGAGGGCTGGCTAGGGGCACGCAGGCAGCTCATCTCTGCTCTCCCCTCCCCACACATCTGCACTGCAGAGCTGGAGGAGAGATGGAGGGGAATGGCTGGGAGTGCGGGAAGTCTGCAATGAGTACAGTCAACGCATTGCTCCGCTCACAGATATCTCCAGCATTGCCTTTCTGGAGAGAATCCAGTTTGTTTTAATTTCATTTTACAGTAAACTCTATAGGAATGGACATGAAAGTGCAGTCAAGGTCAGCAGGCCATGGGATGAAACGGACCGGCTCAGACCGGCTCAGAGCAGTTCCACATTCATGTCTATTGACCAGAAACATGACATTAGCTATGCTGAGGAAATCAACAGAAGATAAAATCAGAACTCAGACTTTGCATGGCTCCAAGGCAGGCCCTATATTTGCCTTTGCGCAAGCTTTATAATATCTTCTCTAGCCTGACAGACGTTTGAAAGAACAGACGTTCTGTGAGAAAGTCGAGGAGGCAGATCCTGCACTCAGAGGTTGCCCGCCGAGATGCCCGCACAGATAGAGCAGGCCTGTGGATGTGGGCAGACGTCTGCCTTCCGCGGCTAGGGCAAGACCGGAGGTTTCTGTTTGGTTGTTTCAGTGCAAGGTGTTGAATCTAGGGCCTTGTACATGCTAGGCACGTGCTCTATCATTGATCTCTGTACCCAGCCCGTTTTTAATTTTTTATTTTGAGACAGGGTCTCACTTGGTCCCCAAGGCTGCCTTTGAACTTGCCCAGGCAGACCATCATCTTGCAATCTCCTGCCTCCATCTCCAGAGTAGCTAGGATTACAGGTCTGGATCTTTTACTCTTTCAGATGTCAGTATAGCCTCTCCTTTGACCTTATCCTAAGTGTTTCTCAAAGCTGCAGAGAAGGTTCCGACCAGATGGCCTTTTGCTGGTGAGAAGGGGAAAGGTGATAGCGTTGTCATTGTGGTTCAGGTGACATGGGTGATGTCAGAAAGACGCATGGAAACCACATAAAGAAGGCCGGCCGTAGGGGGCACAGGGACGCTCCTGCAGGTGGCAATAGAAACTCAAAGATGAATTCCAGCCAGGCCTGGCAGTGCAGGCCTGAAATCCCAGCCACTTCAGAGGCCGAGATGGCCCTCAGTTTAGGCAACTTAGTGAGATCTTGTCTCAATGTAAAATCAGAAAACGAGTCTGAAGATTGAGCTCAGCAGCAGGGTACCTGCCTAGCACTGGAGAGGGCCTGGATTCAAACCTCTCCGTTCCCCAACTCACAATGATACACAGTGAACTCAGGGTACCAGGGCTGGAGCTTGGTGATAGGGCACTTGCACGGTACACATAGCTCTTGATGGATGTTATCCCCAAAACCACACACAAAAAAAGATGTATTAAGGACATTATCATTATTATTATGATATTATTATTATTACTATTCCATCTCCTTCAATCCCTCCTCTCCTGAGATACCACTTATATATAGTAAAAGGCACGAATCTAAAATGTAGAGTTTAATGAATTTTTACAACTGTAGTCTGTCTCAACACCCTTTACTTCAGATATAAGACAAAGCCTGGAGTGAGAGACATGCCATCCACAGCATTCCAAGATATGGCAGGCTCAATGCCTTTAAATGCCAGAGTAGCCTACACCTCCAGTCTAGCTCCAGGTCTTTGCTGCTTGGTTTTACAGCACCAGGATCTACAGAACAACCAAGAGTTTCATTTTCACTTCATTATTTAGCCATCTAGAGAGATGTACTGGGCCTTCTAGGGAGCGAGGTGAGTGTTCGTGATGGACTTGGAGACAGATAGGTAAAATCTAGAACCTTCTATCCTTCAGAGGGGCTAATGGCCTCCTCCACCCATTCACCATGACTTCTTAATTTCTGTTTTTTTTTTTCTAACCTGATACCAGAAAGTTCCCAGTATCTAGATCACAAATACATGTAGAGAGAGATGGTCTAACAATGCTTCTGAACCACGTGTTTAATTAGCCAGCAGTGTGTGAACCTGCAAAGGACATTGTGGTATCCCAGAGACCCTGGTGGTCTCCTACGTGTCTCTTGAAACTCATAACAGCTCTAAGCTGTAGCACTGATCTGAGTTCAACACGACATTCTTGGTATCACACAAAGCTGGGCATGATTGAAGTAGAGGATCTGCGGCAATGTGGGACAGAACACAGTAGAAGCAGAACGAAGCTCTTTTCCTAAGCAGTGACAAAACCTGGAAGCCCCAGCCTAGGAGTCAGAGTGGATTAAATAATTAAATAGCACGTGTTTATTCCATACTCATTGTTCACAAATATGGTTACTTTATGACTGTTTACAAATGTTTCTTGAATGTCTGCTCTGGCCAGAGTTCTTTGGAAAATAGAACCAATGTGAGTGTTTTCAAATGTACAAAGAGAGCTCTCTTCTGAAAAACTGGATCAATGACTGTGGACATGGTACACCTGGACCCCACAGACCCAAAAATTTAGGAAATAGTTAATAGTGTCATCTCAGGTCTGAAATCCACACAAGGGCAGTGAGCTAGAGGGGCAGGCAAGGTTTTCTATGTTGTAATCTTGAGGCTTAATTCTAAAGGAAACCTTGGTTTTTCTCTCAGGGCTTTTAATGGATTGGACAAGGCTCTCTAGGTCTACAAAAGGTAATCTGCTTTACTGAAAGTCTGTGTTTGTAAGTGTTAAATCTCATTTTAAAACACTTTCACATCTATACTGACATTTTACCAAACAACTTTGGTACCACAGCCTGGCAGAGATGACAGATAAAATTAACCATCACAGGTTCAGTTGTTTACTATGTTAAAGTTTGCAGGGGAAATCTGTAGAAAATTAAACCAAAGAGGGGGGCATAAGGACTTTCTGTCTTAGAACCCTGGTCAGCTGGATTTCTGGCATAGTATAAAATGTGATTGCAACCATGGTTGTACATTCTCTAACAAGGGAAGAGAAGTAGTAAATATACAGAAGCCAGCAATGCCCTGGAGTGAGACCTCGACTATTAAACTCTGATGACCTGGACTCTCACTGAGAGGGTTCAGGACCCAGCCAAGATAAGGGATCAAAGAGGAGACCCTCACGTGAAGCTGGATCCCATGAGTCATACAGTTTAGAGTAGACTAGAAACAAGCTTCCTGTGTCGAAGTGGTATCAAGGGAAATACTTGACAGAGTTAGTTTTTGTATAGTTTTTTTTTGACCTGAATTTGTACTATCTCTGTGATCTAAACACAAGTGAAGAATTTAGTTCAAAGTACTTCCAAGTCACGGTTTCCTCCAGGCAGCTAAGGACAAGTACAGATCTTTTTGACTGCTGTCAACCATGGCTCAGGTTTCAAACAATCCATCCAGATGAGTACCAAGAACATGACATCAGCATCAAATAATCAGAAAACCCATAAACAAATAAGGCACAGTGAATGACCACTGGCACAATTAGGTCCACAAGATATTTCTTATTCTGAAATCATCAGACTCAGAATGCAAATAGTTTTCTTTTTCTTCTTTTTTCTCTTTATTTAGAAATGAAAGTTTGAAAATATGAACAAAGAACAGGAAAAAATTAAAAATTAGAGTTTCTAGAAATTAAAAGTTCAATGGGTGTGCTATAAACCAGAAATTGAACAGATAAAAGGGAGTTAGTAAACTGGTAAAGAGATGTGAACAAATTATTCAGAGTTTAGTCAAGACAGAGATAGAATATATGAAAAAGTGGCTAATAAACCTAGAAGCTAAGAGGAGAAAGTTTAACATAAGTCTAACAGGCATCCTCAGTATTTCCGGAATTACTGGAGGACCTCAGATCTGCTATCTGGGAAACCAACCAATCAGTCCAATTCTGATTAATAACGCATCACTGTAATAGAATAAAAAGACAGCAAAGATATAAAGAAAGTCGCGTAATATCTGGAGAGAAAACCAAAAAAGCTTGGTGTGGCGGTGCATAACTGTAATCCTAGCAAGTGGAAGACTGGGGTAGGAAAGGCCGGGGTTCAAGAACAGCCTGAGCTAGAGTGAGTCCATGGTTGGTCTACACAGAGTCTCTCAGAAAAAAAAAAGAAGGAAAGCAGGTAAGAAGCATAAAACAGCAAAAACAAACAAGGCAAAACAGTTAGCCTGGTCTAACACAGAGAGAGTTCCAGGGCTGCCAGAACTTCTCAGAAAAAAAAAAAAAATCCTGTCTCAAAAAAACAAACCAAAACAAGCAAACAAAACCAAACTGTTTGAAATAGAGAAACAGTACAGAGTTTATGTCATACCAGAAGCTACTCACTCGTGAGAAACTGCAAGGATATAGTTCAAGAGAAACACAGACAGCAATACAAGAACACGTGGGAAGTGTGTGGGTTAGCTTTTTGTCAGCTTGGCACAAGCCGAAGTCATCGGGGAAGAGGGACCCTCAATAGAAAACATGCCTGGGCAAGCCTGTGGTACATTCTCTTGACTGATGGTTGATATGGGAGGGCCCATGTTATTGTGGGCAGTGCCACTTTGGGCTGGAGGCCCTGGGTGTCATAGGAAAGCAGAATGAGCAAGCCACGAGGAATAAGCTAGAAAGTAGGATTCCTCCATGGCTTCCGCTCTAGTTCATGACTCGAGGGTACCACCTGCTTGAGTTCCTGCTCTGACTTCATTCAGTGATGGACTGCGACTGTGGAGCCATGAGCTGAAGAACCCTTCTTTCCCAACCTGCTTTTAGTAACAGTGTTTTATCATAGCAGGAGAAACCCTAACTAAAACAGTAAGCAAACGTGTTGTTCATAGTGTGTTAAACAATGCACTCATTTTATAACATCTAAAAGCAAACTATAACTTAGTATCAAATAACAACAAAATTGGAAAATAGATTACTAAAGTAAAAGAAAGATGTTTTAAGATTTTGCATTTCTCGGGGCATCGATTAGGATGTAAAGTGAATAAATAAATTTTTTCAAAAACAGAAAAAGAAGATTCTTGTATTTCACAGGAAGAGGGGAACTTTATGAAACTAATATACTTAAATAAAACTAGTGTTTTAAATTCCTAGAGCATACAGTAACAGAAATATGCAAACCCAGACTTGCAGAGGAGGAAAATAATAAGTCAATCCATCATCAATTAAATGAAGATGAACAAAAGAAAGGACAGGTATGACCGAGGCCACCCAATAAGGCGGGAGAGCTAAAGATAGCCACAATGGTAAACAAAAGAGATGTGAGAGGAAAGTGCAATCGTTTTCTGTTTCTGAAGATTACTCACAAAAACAGACAGGTTAGAAGTAAGGGGGTGGAAGCAATGCCTACTATTGACAAGGAGACTCATTGCAAAATGACACAATGTTTGATATATTAGACTACAGGCCTAACCTGATTTGTCCTTCGTAGACTGAGATGAGTCCAAGTGTTACTGGCATGAACCCTGTAAGAAGGAGGCAGTGTATGTCGGTCACTGGAGAACAGGATGGATGGTGGTTAATAGGGCTAGAAACGTAAGTTAGGAGTGGTTTACGGCACGTGCTGACGTCATAGGAATCTGAACTAAGTTTCATAGGAAACAGCCCTGAGTTTATAGTCTCAGTGGGGTGCTGGGGACACAGCAGAGATGGTGATAGGTACAGAAACCCAGAAAATATGGCTGCTGGCAAGGTGTAATGGATGGAGAGGGAGATGAACAAAGAGGTCACAATACCTTGGATTTGGAGGATGGTGGGGAACCTGAGAAAAGAGTGCTGTCTAAGAATAGTACACGTCTGTTGAATTGTTTCCTTTTCTCAGACAAAATCAAGGGATGTTGTGACTCATTAGTGAGCTATTTTTATCTTAGGACGTGACGAAAGGTGAATATAGTTTCCCAAAATGGCCTGGTAAAAAGAAGCCTGGCCCCTTCCCTAATGATTTCTGGAAGGCTTACCTTCTTTATCCTCAGAAGCTAAGGTCAATGGCCCCGCCTTAGAGGGATCACAAGTTCCTTTATTCTTGGGCCCTAGGAGATAATTTTAAAATGTTCACCGAGGAGCTGGGGCTCAGTGGCAGAGAGCCTTCCTGGCATGTGTGACTTTGGCTTGGGTTTGGGGAGGAAGAGACAACAAACTGAGAGAGGCATCTTGGGGAGATTTTATAGTTTTACACCATTTAAAGGCTTGGGTTTATCAGCTTCCCAGTACAGTGTAAGCAAGTAGATCCCAATACGGCTATTCCATATTAAAAAGTCAACTTTTGTCCTCCTGAATTAGTTACACATTAGTTACTTCATTGTGCACATGTCCTTTGTTTTCTCAGGCCAATCTGTTACATGAGGAGACACCAACCTTTAAACATTTTTTTTTAAAGGTTTATTTACTTATCTTATGTATGTGAGCACACTGTAGCTGTCTTCAGACACACTAGAAGAGGGCTTTAGATCTCATTACAGATGCTTGTGAGCCACCATGTGGTTGCTGGGAACTGAACTCAGAACCTCTGGAAAAGCAGTCAGTGCTCTTAACCACTGAGCCATCTCTCCAGCCCTTAAACATGTATTTTAATAAAGCCTGACACAGGTTGAGCATTGCTGAAATTTTTTTTAAATTTTGGAATATTTAAATATTTATGAGATACCCTGAGGATAAGACCCAACCTTAAAAGCAAAATTCATTTATGTTTTATATGCCCACATAATGTCAAGGTAATTTTGTTGAACATTTTAAATAAGTTTGAACATGAAAGGAAGTTTCACACTATATAATTTTCTACTTGTGGTACCTTGTTGATGTTCAAAGGAGTTTGGATTTTGGAGGAGTTTGGCTTTGGGACTTTTGGATAAGGGATGTTTAAACTGTATATTCTTTACCAACTCTTAGAGGAGTCTGCTAAGAAACATACTGAATCACCACCAGACTTCACTGAGCTTTTTATTTGGTAAGAATTATTTATGGACTTAACCACCCACATGAGTCCGGCCTGGATCTCAGTCTGGCCCTCAGGAAGAGCCTGCACCATAAATAGCAGGAGGAAAACTAGATCTTATGCAAATGGTTTCATCACAGACCAAGGAAAAGGTATTAAGTAACAGACGTGTTTCCAGACCCAATTTATTTCTGATGCATGTTTAAAACCTGGGCCAGTTTTGAATGAACTGTGTGCTGAGACCTCCTGCTACATGAAGAGGAAAGGGAGAATCATTTTATAAGCCAATAGTACTGTTTTATTATGTTGGACCGATCGCCTGAAGAGGCCACTGATCCTAATAGCTGTTGGGGGTTGCTGCGTGTCATCAGCTAGACCTTAAGCTTATTATTGTTGGTAACTATTCCCAGCACTGCCTGGATTTGTGCATAACAAATTGTCTCATTTTGTGTCATTTGTTACTCCAAGATTTGCATGTCCAACAATTCAATTCAATTCAATTTCCCTGTCTGTTTTTATTTAAAGCCCATAGGTCAGGCCTCAGGTCCTGCAAGACTTCAGATTCAAGTCACAAGTCTCCAGTTGCCAGTCATCTGACCTTCTGACAGGCTGGCTATAATTTGGGGTTCCCATGATTCCTGCCTCCAGTTTCATAACTTGCTCAACATGTTTCATAACATGGCTCACAGAACTCAGGAAAATTTAATTCTTATGTTTCCTGGTTTACGGTAAAGAATCTGAATGACTGGCCAGAGGAAGAGAGGTACCGGGCAAGGTCCAGAAGGGTCCTGAGCAGAGGTGTTTCCATCCCCATGGAGTTGGGGTGCAATGCTATTTCAGCGCATGAATAGCTTTGCCAGTGTGAAGTTACTGGAATCCTACTTTCTTTCTTTTTTTTTTTTTTTT
>NW_022196912.1:88476228-88477720 GCF_008632895.1 Mastomys coucha | reverse complement strand
TCCTCCTCCTCCTCCTCCTCTTCCTTTTCCTCTTTTCTGCAGTTACCTCGTTTCCCTTAGAGGAGAGTGGTATTGCTCAAGTACAGATAAGTCTGGGCTACAGCTGAAGGTACTGATGGACATCAGTTTCTGAACAGACTGCCTTAATAATCTGTTTTCTGGGCTGATAGTTGCAGTTGTGTTACAGAGAGTAGAACATACCACAGGTTAATTCACCAGCACAGCTCCCAAGGAGTTCTGAGAGTCTGGGCCTGCCCACAGCTGCTCCAGGTTTACCCCTGAACCGGAGGATTAGGCAAGGCTACCGAAGCAATACATCTCCTCTTACTTCCTATTTGCCCACGGCTACAGGATCCCTAGCAAAGATGGCTTCTGCACAGAGCTGCCCAGGCAGGTTCTGGTGAGACACCTTCGCTGAAGTCCTTTTGTGTCAAATTATAGAGCTCTTGCTGTGGCCACAGCTCTGGCAGAGTCTCTCCTGGCAGTTCTCACTAGGGAAATGTCTATGAGAGGCCCCCGCTGGGGTTTGCATGTGACGTGTCCTTCATAGGCCCATGTGCTTGGACACCTGGCTCCCAGCTGGTTTGGAGGATTTTGGAGTCTTTAGGAGTGGGTGCCATGTAGGAAGAAACAGATCACAGGGATGGGGTTTGACATGTCATAGCCTGGTGCTTGTGGCCTCTCTGCTTCCTGGATGGGAATACAATGTGGCCAACCAGCTTCCTCATCCTGCTACTATGACTTCCCTGCCTGTAAGCAATGCCTTCAGTAAGCAATAAATAAATAAATAAATAAATAAATAATAAAAATAAATAAAAAATAAAACACAAAATAACCCCCCACCACCACTCTCCTTTACATTTTTGTTGTTTGGTTGGTTTGGTTTCTTTTTTTCTTTTTTTTTCCTGACCAGGGTATTTTTGTCACAGCAACAGGAAAGAAACTCATACACCCTCCTCCACCTTCCAGGCCTCTCTGTTGCTACTGTTTTAACAGTGACTTGATTTAGGTAACATCACCATACATTTAGAATTAAATCTATTTATATTTTATTTAGATCAAATAAACTATATTGGGTTCCTGACAGCACTCACCTATTTAATTGTTCAAGTAATGCAGACAGAGGTGAGGAGGTCTAGATTCAACTGGAGTGACTAAGGTTGAGACAAAGCATAGGAAGCAAGCTTTATGTTCATTGTGAATCTATGTAACCCTTAAGACCATGCATTTGAGGGTTCTGTGAAAGTGGTCACACACCATTTTTTCAAGCGATTCTTTCTAGAGTCTTAAGGTCTACCCGTGGATCAAGGAAAGCAGGAGACCTGGCTCACATACCCAGCTCCCAATGGGTGGATTTGGCTGAATTGTGTTTTGATGAGATGCTGCCATCATGCAGTGAAGATTAGGGGTTTTGTTTTGTTTTGTTTTAAGTTTTATTGCATTATAATGAAAAAAGTTACATGATTTCAATTTATCTGAATTTGTTAACATT
>NW_022196912.1:88465367-88475518 GCF_008632895.1 Mastomys coucha | reverse complement strand
TCAGAAATCCACCTGCCTCTGCCTCCCAAGTGCTGGGATTAAAGGCGTGCGCCACCACGCCCGGCGATTAGGGTTTTTAAAATAGTCATGAACTTCCTGTTTGTTTGGTGGCAGAAATTATGATGGAGTTATTCACAAAAGAAACTCATACACAAAGCAGTTAGTGACTACTTTATAAAACCCTGGAGGAAATTCCTTCTAGAGTCTATGACGGTTGAGCCTGTGAACCCTGGCACTCCTATGAACTCCTTTCCATCCTTCTTTTCCTCCCTCCCTCCTTTTTTCCTTCTCCTCTTCCTTTATCCCCTCTCTCACTTCTTTCCTTTTGTTCTTTTTTCAAGATGGAGACTTGCTGTGTTGTCCAGGCTACCCTCAAACTCCTGGGCCAAAGCAGGCTTCCTGTCTCAGCCTTTCACACTGTGTGGCATGCGCCACTGTGTCCTTCTGGAATCTTGGCTTCTCTCTCATGTCTCTCCCTTGCAACCTTGTATTTCATATACCCTTAGCGTTGCTCTGGCTTCTTACACTGAAAACCTTAACAAAAGAAAGAACACCAACTGTAACAGCTTGAGATATGCCAGTGTTTCCTTGAGGGGTAAGAACAAAACTTGCTCTGTGCAGATATTAACTGAAAGTCACCTGCTTGCTTAGTTCCTTCTCCCTCCTACTCTGTGGTCCCCATGAGCGAACACTTTCTTAATGAGTGACTCACACAAAAATCTGTGTGTAGAGGGATAGTGGCACTTGGCAGTACCCTCCTTACCTTCTACCTTAATATGAGCACTGAGACTCCCTGACTCTGTCCCTGATATACATTTGAGACCTGCCCAACTCTCTCTTTCTTGCTGCCCCCATGCACTTCCTTAGCAACATCCCGGTTTCAGATCTCATTACATACAGACCTGTTCTACGCGTGGTAACCATCAGTGTTTCCCCCAACAAAGCTGCTGTCCCATCTCTTCACTTGGTAATCTTTGGGAATGTCACATTGGCCTTAAAAGAACGCCTGCCTTGCAAGACCCTTCCTCATCAAGACTGGGCTCTTTAGCAGCCACTTCCTTTCTCCTTCCTCCTTCCTGTTTCCTGTTTCCTGCTTCTTCCTTCCTCCTCCTCCCTACCTTGTGTTCAGTTCACAAAGCTTCTTTATCAGTCCGACTTTGGGCAGGGAATAGTGACTCCTCCCAACCTTTCTCCCTCTTTCTCTCTTTCTTGGCACTTTTTAAAAGAAGCCATTTGCTTAACAAGTATTTCTTCTGGCTCTGCCAGGTGCGAGGCCTTGAGAGTGGATCTGAGATCTGTGGTTTCATCAACATTCATGGGCTGTCAGCCTGAGGACACTTTCCTGGTGACACCCTCACAGTCCACCCCCCTGAGCCATGGTACATGTGGGCTGCTGTGAGCTCCCAAAACATCTGGACCAGCAACCAGACTTGGACTGTCTGCTGGTGTGAAACTCTCAATTGCCAGCTCTCATAGAGCCAAGGGTGGGGCTGTCTTATATTCTGCCGAGGCCTAGATCCTGGCATGGTTGCCGGCATGTACTAGGTGCTCAGTAAACAATCCTTCAGTGAAAAATTCTCACTTTCACGTTATGTATGGCTCCCAGGGAAGTCCTTTTTGTTCCGGCCCCATTTGCTGTGGCCTCAGGCGTGGACGAGTCTTCCCCAGGCCCTGATTAAGCATTCTTGACCCATGGGCTTGGGGATAGCCTGTACTGTCTTTGGTCAGAAGGCACTTTCGTCCACTAATTTTCATAACCCCGTCTGTTTGGAAGGAGGTCTAATCCAGATGTTCCCAATTCATTAGCATTAAACTCATCACCATGTGACACCCTAACAGGTTCTGACGGCCATGAAAGTCCTTCCTCACAAAACAGGCAGTTGCCATTTGCCAGCTATAAATGAGGATAAGACCTCAGTGTGCATTTGGGTCCAAATTTAGACTCAGCAAAAATAGGGGTCGGGGGTGAAGTTTGGCAATTCTGTCATCTCTCTGTGTGGAGGCACAGATGGGATTTCACAGACCCTGGAATGTAGATTTCCTAACCATGCTGATGAGCGTCACGGTGTGATGGTTCCAGCCACCAGAAAGGCAAGGAAGCCAGGCTTCTATGTCTTTATGATTCCTTCAGCTCATCCTAGAGAGAACTAGGAGACATCTGAGAGAGCAAGAAAGGTGCCAGAGAACAGTGGGTAAGCAAGCACACGCATTTGCACAAATATACAAACCCCGAACTGAAACAGCCTAAATGATTCACCAGAGCGCTGAAGTGGGCTAAGTCTTCCAGGGGGCAGAGCTGAGGTCACCCACCCTCTCCTCCCTCTCTCTCTGCTTTGCTCTGACCACCCCTTCTTTCTCTTGACATGAGGGTATTTTTTTGGCACAAAAAAAGGCTTCTGGTTCCATTGAATTAACTCAGCGCTGCAAAACTAACTCAAAGTGATCTGTAAGAGTATTTCATGGCTCAGACAATGTGTGTACAAGGGTGGTTCTCTGGAACTGTTGGGAAATGCTGTCTTGGCACAGTGAGTTGCTCCCTTCACTAACTTTGGATGTTGCAATCTATTTGTCTCAAAGGCTATTACTATCAATGGACTGGGAAGACCCAAAGACAAGAGTCCAATGTCATTTACTCTTGACTATTCAGTTCTCGTTGCTTGGCACATGGTTCCTGAAATAGCTGATGAATGAATGAATGATTCTATCAACCAATGCTTCTATATTAACCAGAGATTTCAGGTCTTGCTGTCCAGGTTTGGATAGCTCTAGAGACAGGCCAATGTTGGAGGAAGAGAGGAAGGAGAAAGGGAAAGAAAGGCAAGGCAAGACTCCCATTGCTTGAAGATCCCGTGGGCATAACCACGGAATTTTAAAGAACTCATTCAAGCAGCAGCAACAGGCTTTGAGCATAGCCCCACATTAGTATTCGTTGACTGCATGTGTTTGCCTCCATGTTATAGCCTGCGTGGGGCGGCAAAGCCTTGCAAGCTTGTTGTTCCTTTGCCTTCCATGGTTGCCATCATTATAACACCAGCAACACAAGCATGCAAGTCTGCATGCTCTGCTGAATCACCCACCACACCGGTGGCTCAGTGATGTAGGATATCCAGTCTCTGCTGAGCTGCAAAGACAATGGCACCTGTAAGGGCTAAAGCAATCGCATGTTTGGGGCTTTTTTGGTTTGTTTGTTTGAATTTTTTTAAATTGTGTTTTCTTCGTACGGGATTGGATTTCCTTAGTCATCCTGAAAGCCACACGCTTGCTAGACCACAGCAGGGCTTAGAGGCAGAGGCATGGCCTCTTGTCTGAAAGGAAGGGAGAGATGATGTCATTGTTAGCCGTGAAGGACTGGAGGGATTACAAGATTTGAAGTGGGATTTGAATAAACCTCTGGTGCTGCTGGCGGCCTGTTCACCTGTACAGAAATGCCTCCCGCCAGCCTCTGCAGCTATAATTACTGTCTTCTTGGCTGGGGATTCTGACAGCTTGCTTTGGGTCATTTTTTCCACTATGAGTTTCAAGGGATTTTTTTTTTTTACCACAGACTTGGTTCTCTCCGCTCTACTCTTACTCGGATCGTTTGGATGTGATTTCACATTGCGAGCAACCTGAAGTGTTGGAGGGGTATTAATGGAATGGTACTCTTGGCAGCTTAGGAGCTTCGATGGAGAAGCAATTACGGAGGCGAGGAGTGGGCCACAGCCATTTAGGGATCACTTCAGCCCTCAGAGGGCTGCACAGCTGTGTTTGGCTTTCTTACTCTTGGGAGACTGTGTGACTGCTATTCAAGTTATTTCATAACAACGGGCCAGACTTTTGGTGTGTCCGATGTGTGCAAAGATCCTACTCAATAGACTGTAGATTTGGAAGAATTAGTAGAGCTTTCTCACCAGCAGGACACTTTCAGTCCAGTAAAAATCCATTCAAGAGCAAGTGGTGGCCTAGGCCTGCATCTGCTGAGCCAGGCAGGAGGGGCCTTTTGAGAGTGTCCTTCTCCAGGATGGGGATGGTCACATGAGAGACTCGTAGGTGTGCTTGTCTCTGGGTTTGTGTTCTGAAAGTCATTCCAGGTGCCAGGCACCCTGGCACTGCTTACTCTGTCACTCCTTGGCTGACCCAGCGCACAGCAGAGGGGCCACCTGAACCTGCCACTCTCGGGCTCCAACTCCATCACCCACTCCATCACCCACCTTCATCACCCACTGGCGAAAGGGCATTAGCTTTGCCTACAAAACAACCCTGGTGTCAGTGCGAGGACTACTGAGAGACAAAGGCACAGCTTTCCCTTCTTAGTTGTCAGACTCAGGCAGGTTCCTGTCCGGGAGCAGCATTTCTTCTCTGCTGCTGCCCCAACAGCATGGCAGGAAAAGACTGGGACTCTGCCACCCACCTCCAGGACTGCCTGCAGTCTAATCCCTAGAGGACAAGCCTCCTTCCCCTGCACTCAGAGCTTCTGCATCCATAACCTCATACTTGGTGGCTTGAAGTATTGCCCCCCTCCCTGACCCCATAGTATAAGTCTACCTTGAAGCATGGAATGTGACCTTACTGGGGGAAGGCTCTTCATTAGTAGGTTCACCTCATGATTTTGACAAACTACCCAACAGGAGAAACTAGGAAGGAAAGGTTTGTTCTGGTTCACAATCCCAGGATATCATCCATCATGTCAGGGAAGCCATGGGGACAGGAGCTTGGGGCCACTGCTCGCATCATGTCCAAAGTCGGGAAACAGAGAGACGAGTGCTGCTATTCGGCTCCGCGTCTCGTTTTTTTTGTCCCATCTGTGATCCTGCCCTGCGGGATGATGGGCACTCATAATTAAGATGGAGCATCTCTCCTCGATTAGCCCAATCTAGAGAATCTCCCACAGGCATGCTCAGAAGCTGACCTAATCTTGATAATCCTTTGCAGGTGTGTCGGAAGGCTGTCTCCCGGGTGAGTCCAGATCACGTTGACAATATTAACCAGCACAGGTTCCTTGTAGATATGATTTGTTAAGATGGGGTTATACTGGACTGGGGGGGGGATGAAATAATGAGTGTCTGTATAGGTGAGAGGATGCCCAGGAGCAGGAAGAAGGCCCTGGGAGAGCAGGGCAGAGACGTGTGGGCTAGCTAGAAGCTGAGGTACACTGGGCACCGTAGAGGTTAGGAAAAGTGGAGGATTCTCTGAGAGCCTGAGGAAGGCCAACTCTAAGGACTATTTATTTCTGGTCTCAGAGGTGAGAGAGTAAACATGGATATCATCACTACCAAGTCGGGTAGTTTGTTACAGCAGCTGCAGAAGACTAACACACCAGCCTTGATTTTTCTGTCTCCTTCCTAAGTCCCCACTGCATGCTTCCCTTGCTATGGTGTCTCTTGAGGGGAAAGGAGCTGAAGGTAAATTACTGGGGAGGTAATGTCAGGAAGCCCAGGCAGGAAACAAAGGCAGGAGACTGAGAAGGGAGAAAGCCTGAGAGGAAACCTTAGTGAACTGTTAGCACAGAGAGCCACTGGGGCTCAGTCCTAATGGACTCTCTGAGGAACAATGGAGAATTCATCTCAAATACTTCTGACCCAGGACTGGGGAAGCTGGAGTACTGTACACTGATGTTCTCTCTTAGGTAAGAGCTGTCCCCAGGTACCCCCGCCATCCTCAGCTTCTCTAGTGCTAGGGAAAGCTCCAGGGCAGGGAAGCCCCAAGTCAGGGGTAGGCAAGGATGTACCCATCCTTGGTGTGTTCTTTTCATTGGGGGAGAGGTGTGGCCAAGGGCATTGGGGTTCAGCAACCAAGCTGCTTTACATTCAGCAGCTTCAGCTGAACATCCCTTTCTTTGCTGACACAGGGATGGGGCTGGGCTGCATCGTTCTTTGTCCACTGTTGCTCCGTGTCCCCCTCTTTGTTTGTCTCTCAGAAAGCTCTGTTTTGACCCTAGACTGTGTTCAGAATCTCAAGTACTTCCCTTTCTTGCCAATCCTGACTGGCAGAGAGACAGGGGGGGACATGGATTTTTTTTCCAAAGGCCTTTGGCTCTCTATAGGGAGGTAGGCCAGTGGCCTTTGGAGTCTTGTTTGAGAGTCTCTAGTAAAATTATTGTGACACAGTGTAGGGGTGTCTTCAGTTTGTCTACATATATTGCCAAAATGCTTCCCCCCGAATCCTGTTTCCCATGAGCTCTACTAAGTTAAAATTGTATTCAGTGACTCCCTACTCTACAGAAATACGGACATTACTATGGTGTGTGTGTGTGTGTGTGTGTGTGTGTGTGTGGTTTGTTGCTTCAGGATTCATGCACTAGAGACACAATCTTTAGAATAAAAGGTGTTAAAGTGGTGATAGCATTAATAGCTTGAACCTAGTGCAAAGTAATCAGGTCTTTGGAGTTGCTGACCTAAGAAGTGTTGAGGGTTGGTTTGATCTATGAATACAAATGCTATATTCTGTACCCCAAGATCTGATTGCCTCCAGATGGGAGATTTCTCACATACACCAGCCTTTGTTATGTAAACCTTGTTCTCCAAGAGGACATGAGGCCAGATGATGGATCATGAGTAAATGGCCAGGAGAAATGGAACCTGAGAATAACTCAGGTGAAAATCGAACATCAAGTAACAAGGGACCTATGGCTGGTATGTAAGCTAGAATAGCTCAAAACCTGTCCAATCTAGGCTTACAGCTTGTAAATAAAATAACAGGCTTTTGTGTCTTTTGTACGGGCTAGCTACAGTATATATTATTCATTTTACAAAGAAGGTATCAACGGAGCCTTGGGTTCTTTCTTGGGAGAGTGGATTGCCATAAACGGAAGCTGTCTCATGGAGCGCCAACTCTCACATTGGTTCCCCTTCCTTTTCTCCACCATGTTGTAACTTTGCCAAAAGGGCCAAAGATTGAACTGACCTTGGGATTTCGGCTTCCAAGCCTGGAAACTAAGTCCTCCTTTCTGTAAAGTTCCCAGCTTGAAGTCTTTTGCTGTTGCAACAGAAGACAAATGAACACAACAATGACTATCTTCCTTCCTCTTCCTCCTCCCTTGCACCTTTCGTTGATTACATTTTGCCTTTTGTATAAAGTACATGACTCAAATTCTTTTATAACCCTTATCAGAAGCCCTTTGATTTGTCCATATGTTGATATTTGTGGCCATTTTAATGTTGTTCAATGGATGATAGAGTTACATTTGCTTCCTTGAATGGTGTTTGTTACCAGCCTAGGAGCATATCATTCAGAATGTGCATCAAGGACTACTGGAGCCTCTCTTCCAGACAGTAGCTTCGTTAAATCAGGACATAGCTAGCTGACTGAAGTACATCCATGAATTCTTCTAACCTTTGGGGATTCTTTCCATACTCTCTTCTCCTATCGTCTTATACGTCGCCTGTGTGATCTGTCATACCATCTCCTCTCTTAAGTATGTCAACCTCCTCCCCCAAAGACTTCCGTATTCTCCTTGCATTCTCCTGTGCTCTCTGGCATTCCCCTCTGTATGTTTTCTCAACTACTCTGGAACCTTTTTGGTCTCTGCTGCCCTGGATCAGAGTTATGGCTTTGCAGGTTGCATATCTTCTCCCCCTATAAGTCACTCCCTTATCCTGGGTCAGCACAGCCTTGTGTGGCTGCTCACAGATAGGAATGAGAACACAAGAGTGCTTCGTGTCCCCACGCATCGCCATTTCAAAGCTTCTGGGACAGAGCTGGCAGAATAGTCTCATCTCATGCTCTGGCTGGCTGTACTTTATGTGCTAAGGGCTGGGAGACTGCGGGGGTTGGGGGGTGGGGAGGCATTCACTTCCGGTTTTCAAGCACGCTATTGAGCCCCTCGGGAGCTTTCGAGGTAGCCTGACTCCAATCACCTTTGAAGCTTTCCAGTCAGACTGTACACCATCTTAACTTTGCCAGTGTCATTAGACCATCTCCCCGCGTCACTTTCCACCATGAGGAAATATCTTGGCCCCTTTCTATCCTAGGTGTGCCACTCCTCTTTCCAAACTCCATTGGTGTGAGCTGTGTGACCAGAAAAAGTGATTCAAAGAGTTTGCACCTAGTTCTCTGGCACATAAAGTGCAAAACAGCAGAACTTGCCCCCATTAAGGTTTGCACAGGATTTTAAAAGTTAATGAATGAGGCCAGTGCTCAGCCTACGAACAGATTTATAATACAAATTGGTTGTTATCACTATAATGTGGTGAGGACCTGAGACGAGAGAAAAGCAAGGGTCCTGGGCCACGTCTATCGACATTTGCAGAGGGCTCTAGCCTCGAGTATAAGAACCTAGCCAATGAGATTACCTGTTGTACGTAAGATACATTTACTCATCTTTACCTAGAGTCCCCCAAAGTTCCTTAAACTTCTGTGTGCATCATAGTTGCATGGAAACCCGACTAAAAGGCAGGTCCCAATTTAGTGTTGAGGGAGTGAGCTCTATATCCTTCATTTCCTCCAACATGCCTCCATGTGGAAGAACCTGTGTGCTAGGGCCAACTTACTCTTATTGTGGCTACTGTAATATATATTTGTGTGTGTGTGTGTGTGTGTGTGTGTGTGTATGAGAGAAAGAGAGAGAGAGAGAGAGAAAGAGAGAGAGAGAAATATTGCTACTGCAGAAATTATCTTAGAGAAGTGGTTCTCAACCTATGGGTCATGAGGTCACATATCAGATATTTACATTATGATTCATAACAGTAACAAAATGACAGTTATGAAGTAGCAACAAAATACTTTTATGGTTGGGGGGGTCACCACAGCTTGAGGCCCTGTATTAAAGGGTCGCAGCATTAGGAAGGTTGAGAACCACTACCTTACAGCCTCCCTCGGAGCTGTCCCCACAGGAGATTGCTTCTCATCTCATGGCAGCATGGGAAGTCAGGCACGATTTTATCCAGGAAGCCCGAGGGCTACATACTGTTCCTGACAGCTGTGCAGTAACAGTACTTCACAAATCCTTACAAATCCTCGGCTCAACCTTTCAAGGCCCCCACAGGGCTGGAGATGGTGCTGAGCTTTATCTGCATGTCTGTGTTGGTTTTCCCAGCGCTTGGAGCTCCTGCCTTGGCGCCTCTCTCCCAGACCACCAGGGACCTGACATCCCCACCCCTTCCCTGGGGTATCTGATTTCACTCTTCAGCCTCTGGTTTTAGATTTCTTTTCCTTGGAAGACAGGGACAGCTGGGAATGTGGATCTCATCCTGTCTGGGTTTTCCCCCTGACAAGTGGCCATAGTGGCAGGATATGAGGTGCTTGAAGACCACTCATGATGCTATTATCACCCGGAGCAGAGTCAGCAATGCAAGCAACAGGTGCAGGGGCCCTGGCTTCATTTTGCAGACAAATGGAAATAGCCAGATATCCTCAGCTGAGCAGGCACAGAAATCACAAATTTAGGGAAAACAGCTAAGGGAGAGATGAAGAGGTGGGACCCGATAGAATTTTCGGGTTGTGAATCTGCTCTGTTTGACATTATGAATTTGTTTTAAAACAACAACAACAACAAACTTTAAATCAGTGGTTCTCAACCTGTGGGTCAAAACCCCCACAAGGGTTGCATATCAGATATCCTCAGTATCAGATATTTACATCACAGTACATAACACCAGAAAAATTGAAGTTATGAAGTAGCAACAAAAGTAATTTTACAATTAGGGGGTCACCACCACATCAGGCATTAAAGGGTCACAGCATTGGGAAGGTTGAGAACCACTGCTTTAAATGTGCAGCACCAAAAGTGAGCTCCAGTCTCACTTGTGGGCTTGGGTTCTTAAAGTTGTATCAGCCTTGACTTCAAAGAGGCAAGGTGCCAACCACAGAGAACCTGGGAAAGGCTCTGAGGGTGTGTGTGTGTGTGTGTGTGTGTGTGTGTGTGTGTTGGGGTGTGTGTGTGTGTGGGTGGGTGAGGTGTGTGTGTGTGTGTGTGTGTGCGCGCGCGCGCGCGCGCGCACATGGGTGTGTATGTGTATGTGGCAATTTTCTTAACTTCCACTTGGTTGGCCTACAAAATGAAAATTCCTCAAAATTGCTCTTAACTTTTAAAAAGTGGACATAAAAACTAACCTCATTTGGCTACTATGCTTATCCAGGTACAGAAAACATACAAAGTATCCAAATACAGAAAATACACAAAGCATTGCAAACTGGTTAAAAATGAAGAAATAGTCATGAAATAAGTGTCTATC
>NW_022196912.1:88462275-88465340 GCF_008632895.1 Mastomys coucha | reverse complement strand
GAGAGAGAGAGAGAGAGAGAGAGAGAGAGAGAGGGAGGGAGGGAGAGGGAGAGGGAGAGAGGGAGAGAGAGGAGGGAGAAGGAGGGAGAGAAGGAGAGTAAAGTATTGCTGGTGTTCTACATAGATGCTTTTTCTCCTTCCTGACTCCAGTCACCAGTGATGCCAAGAGAGGGCAGTGTCCCTGCAGACTGTTTATGCTTTTACAGGGGAAATAATACCTCTCAAACTCTGTCCATTCTGTACTCTTTCAGTAGGTTGCTTCCTAGTCTTGCATCCCAGCTACCATTAAAGTCAAACTAAATCAAGTCTCAGTGTCCCAGAACCAAAATAAGGCACAGACAGATGAGGAAGTGGAACCCGTGCCTTATCTGTGGACAAGTGTTAAAAAGAGCAGTGCACACACGCACAGAAGGGTCCTCTTGCATTCCATCTCGGGACTAAACCTTGGGTGGGGTGCAGGAGTAGAGACAGAGACACATGACTGTTGACTCAGCACCCCCAAAGCTGTAGGCCAGCCTTGGAAGAGCCCCTCATTTGTTTATGATGAATAGCCCATCTTCATGGGCATGCTGAGAGTCAGCCCTAGTTGATAACTTACTGAAGGGAATATTATTCACATGGTTCTTGTTATAAAAGATAAAATGTGCACATGGAAATAATCATCTAACTGGGAAGGTATGAAATAAAAACTAAAAATAATGTAACTGGTCTCCAACCCAGGTGCAGCTTTTAAAGGGAGCACTATTACTTGTTTATGGTTGTTTTCCTCCCTGGGAGTGAATTATCTCCCTTGAACAGCATATGTATGCTGTTTCCTGGTTCAGCAGATTCAAGGAGAACTATTGAATGTTGCTCTGCAAAATTAAAACTTTTGATTCTTTTTAAAATCCCTTACAACTTTAATTGACCTTTTTAATTTTTAATTCTGTTAGCTATTTTTATAACTTAAAAATATATCATTTTGAAAAAAACAAAGACATCATGAATTTTGCAGGCAAATGGATGGAACTTGAGAACATCGTCCTGAGTGAGGTAACCCAGTCCCAAGAGGGCATGCATGGTATATACTCACTTATAAGTGGGTATTAGCTACAAAATACAGGTAGCGTGTTACACTCCACAGACTCAAAAGAAACCAAACAAGAAGGAAGGCACAAGCCAGGAAGCTTGAATCTCAGAGGGAAGAAAATAGTCATAAAAGGCAGATGGGGGGAGAGAACTGGGAGGGAGAGGGATGGAGAAGGGAATGGGAGATTCGGGATCAGGTGTGGGGAAGGATAGGAGGGATGACTAGATGGCCATGAAAATTGAATGGAATTCTGCAACTGACTGTGGTGAAGAGGTGGGAAGACCCTCCAGACAAGGCAGAGACCTGGGTTAAGGGAGGCACCCAAGAATCAATGTGGGGTGACCTTATCTGTGACTCACAACATTGGGGATATTGGGAACCTGAAGAGGCCTCGTCCTGTAGCCAGGCATGAACCCCAGTGGGTCGATAGAGACACGAGCCCACCACAAAACTTTCAACCCAAAATTTATCCTGTCTACAAGAAATGCAGGCTCAGGGGGATGGAGCAGAGACTGAAGGAATGGCCAACCAATAACTGGCCCAACTTGAGACCCATCCCATGGGCAAGCACTAATCTGTGACACTATTAATGATGCTTGCAGACAGGAGACTAGCATGACTGTCCTCTGAGAAGCTCCACCCGGCAACTGTCTCACATTGATACAGATACCCACAGCTAAACAGTGGATGGAGCTTCAGGACTCTTTTTTTTTTTTTTTTTTTTTGGTTTTTTTCCAGACAAGGTTTCTCTGTGTAGCCCTGGATGTCCTGGAACTCACTCTGTAGACCAGGCTGGCCTCGAACTCAGAAATCCACCTGCCTCTGCCTCCCAAGTGCTGGGATTAAAAGCATGCACCACCACCACCTGGCCGCTTCAGGACTCTTAGGCCTCTTATGGAAGAATAGGAGGAAGGATTACAGGATAGGATAGGATGAAGAGGATAGGAACTCCAAAATAAGACCAACAGAGTCAACTAACTTGGATCCTTGGGGATCTCAGAGGTTGAACCACCAACCAAAAAGCATACACAGGCTGAACTTAGGGCTCCCTACTCATACGTAGCAGATGTGCAGCTTGGTCTTCATGTGGGTCCTGAACAACTGGAGAGGGGGCTATCCCAAAAGCTGTTGCCTGTATATGGTATATGTTCTTCTAACTGGGCTGCCTTGTCTGGCCTTAGTTGGGAGAGGAAGTGTCTAGCTTGATGTGCCAGATGGGGGGATACATAGAGGGGGAGTCCCCTTCTGCTTTGAAGAGAAGGGCAAAAGGGATGGGGGGAGGATTGTGGTGGGAGAGAGTGACTGGGAGGGGGCAAAGAGCAGGGTGTAAAGTGAGTTGCATATATATACATATATGTATATATATGCAGTGACTGTGAAAACATTCATTGCCAGTTGGTTAACATTGCTTAGCCAGGAACAGTATGTCATAGAGGTAATCAGGTGACCCTAAATAGCTCTGCTTCCTGACAGCTGTGTGACAGTATAGTGCCTCAGAGTCAATTTGTTCATGTAAAACTTGCATAACAATGTCTCTATAGAACTGTTTAAATGATGATGATGATGATGATGATGATGATGATGATGATGATGATGATGATGATGTGTATCCCTGTAGGACTTTTTAAAGACTAAATTAAAAATACCTGGAACATTGTGTCTAATTTGCAGGCAAACTTTGAATAAAGGTTCATAATATAATATTTCCTGGCATTCCTAATTGCTTTTCTATTTTCTTGTCGACTGGAGAGACTTATAATAGGCAACATCGTACTGTGTGCTGAATGGTCCAATTTGAAAAGAAAGTGATCGTGTAATTCCTGACAAAGAGAGAGGGGCCTGTGGTTGCTGACTTTCTTGCTATGACCCTCTCTCCCTCCCTCCCTCTCCCTCTCCCCTTCCTCTCCCTTCCCTATCCTTCTCCCTCTCCCTTTTTCTCTTTGCCCTTCCCCCTCCTTCTCCTGCCCCTCCCTCTCCTTCCCCTCCTTCTCCTGCC
>NW_022196912.1:88455508-88461764 GCF_008632895.1 Mastomys coucha | reverse complement strand
CTTCTTCTGCCCCTCCCTTCCATCTCTTTCTCATCCCCCCTCCTTCTTCCTCTCCCTCCTCTCCCACTTTCCTATAGAAATGAAAAAGAGGGAACTAAAATACCCTTCTCCCTGTAGCAAGTATCACTCTTGCCGTTCAGTCATTCTCCTCCTCAGACTCATAATACACAGCAGGGTTAGCTCTGAGATTCCTAAACTGTATTTAGTTCCTAAGCTGTATATTTGATGGGATACAATATGGCATATCCCCACAGAGAAAGTTGCTTATTGATGTTAGTAATTATGATAGCTATAAAACTCCTTATGATAAATATTCTTTTGGGAGTTTGAGATTTTAATCCATGCCAAACTTACCAGAAGACCAAAGGGGGTTGGGGGGTGTCATTTAACAGTGAGCTCTCCATAGGGATTGATCGCCTGATATTTCCTAACACTCTCCACTTTCCAACAATGCAAATGCTATCAGTTCCCCTACATTGACTGTGGTGTCTTAATAAATCAAATTATCAAAGGCTCACAAATGTAGAAAAAGTGAAAGAAAACAACCGAAGCAAGCAGAGTCTGCCACTGTGACATCAAAGAACCCGAACCATAAATCCATAACATTCACGTCCAAAAGCTGATGATGAGAAACATGGAGTGAGTTTTTTAGATTTAATTTTAAGGCAGCAGAAGTATGTGAAAACAGAAGAGAAATGCTGAGAAGCAGAGACCAGAGTGGAGGGCGCCTCGTTTTAGAATTCTTAGCTTCTCCAGGGAGTTAAAGAGCAGTGGCTGAGTTTGCAAAGCCATGGTGGCAGTTTGCAAGCTCTTTTCTGTAGAAATTACAACCGTTCCTCTCCAGCTAGTAAAGTAGAAACCCAAGGGGGTGTGTAACACATTACTACATCCGTGCAAGAGCTCTGAACCCATTGGGGAAGACAAAGAAAGGGGCCGTGAGTGATTCACTGTGAGCCAAGCCATCCAGTGTTACGCTGATTTTTAAATCTATGGTTCTCTTTTGGTGCAAAGAGAACCCTGGTTGCTGTTTTGGCTGGGTTTCGTTGACGTATTTCATTCCCCTTCAGCTGACATCCAAGTTTTCTTTCAGAGAGTAGGGTTTTGACTTTCCTTATTGTGTGCAATCTTGGTGGGAAGTAGTACATCCCCTCTGGTTGATTGTCCTTCCAACTGAAGGGGATCAATTAGCCTCATCCCAGCCCGCCCAAGGAGCAGCCTATGTGCTGTGACACAGTCCCATCCAGTGGGCTACTTTCCCCAGTCTCAGAATGAAGGATGCCAAAGTGTGTGGTCGTGAGAGTTTGTTTCCCTCTGTTGATGGGCCTTGGGTTGCTTCCCTTACCTATTTTCCAAGCTCAGGCATCTGTCTCTTCATTGGTCTCCCTCCGGTCACCAGCAGATCTTTGTTTATTTATTTATTTACTTACTTACTTATTCATTTATTTATTATTTGTTAGGACCATTAGAGTCTATCTCAGTTATTCATCAAAGTAAGTCTGATGGGCATATTCATTCAAATGAAAAAAGTTCTGCACAGCCACTAGGTATGGCATTAGGAGGACAGAGACGTGAATCCTGACTCTGCTCGGACCCACTGTAGGAGAAATTACTAGGTAAATAGATGAGTTTATTGTGATATAGGAGGCGCTATGACAGACAGTCTGTCACAGGGGAGGAGATCAGTAATTCCACATAGGATACATAGGCAGTATCTCAGAGAGGAAGAGGAGAATAAATGGCTCTCAAGAAAAAAAAAGGAGTTTGGAAAAAAAACAAACCATCCTGCAGATTTCTGGGAGGAGAAACTGCACACATAAGGGCTCAGCCGTGTTGGAGAGCCATGGCGCTCTTGGGAGTGTCAGGGAGAACCAAACCGCTGGATGGGGCAAGCTACCGCGAGAATCAGTCCATTCAGGAGAGCTTCGAAAATCGAGCATGGGCTGAGTGGGCTCCGTCAGGAAAGACTGTGTAAACAAAACGGTCTTTTGAAAAAGATTTGTTTTTATTTATGTGTCTGTCTGAGTGGATACCAGGTAAGTATATGAGCCAATAGAGGCCAGAAATAGAAGGGAGCCCCAGGGAGCTGGAGTTACAAGTAGTTGTGAGCCGCCCTGTGGATGCTGGGAACTGAACTCTGGTCCTCTAAAAGAGCAACAAGTGCTTTTAACATCATGTACATTTATCTCTTCAGAACCCAAAATGGTCCTTCTAAATCTCATGGAACTCCAGTTTCTTCAGGAAAATGTCGAGGAAATCAGTAGAAATTCTTACTAGCTCTAAATGTTGATGCTGGGAATATTTCAACATTACTTACTATTGAGTGACAGTTCTTCAGGGATTTGTTCTGTCTCTAGACTTTGTAAGCGGAAACACTGACTGTTCTTTGTTTCAGACTTTCTGTTTAATAAGGTGTGTAGAGTGGAAAACTGAGATACAGTACCCCCTGCAATAGCAAAGGGCATAATATCAAATACCCACTCAATGGTCATCTCTGAACTAGGCAAGAGAAGAGATTGAAAACAAAGCATAAGACAGCCTTAGTGGGCTGGTTTGAATATGCTTGGCCCAGGGAGTGGCACTGCTGGAGGAAGTGTGTCACTGTGAAGGTAGGGCTTTGAGGTCCTATGCTCAAGCTCCGCCCAGGGTAAGACACAGAAGGCCTCTCCTGGTTGCCTTCAGATCAACAACTCTCAGCTCCTTCTCCAGCACCATGTCTGCTTATGCTTAATGGGCTGAACCTCTGAAACCACAACCAGCCCCAATTAAATATTTCACATTATAAGAGTTGCTTGGGTCATGGTATCTCTTCACAGCAGTATAACCCTAACTAAGACACTTAGTTTATATCTAAGAAGAGGTGGCCAACACAGGAAAGCAGAGTCCACACAAGCTCATGGTAGTCAAAGTCAGGCATAGTAGTGTATTCCCAGCACTTAGAAGATATAGGCAGGAAGATTGCTGTAAGTTCAAGACCGTCATGGTCTACATAAAGAATTCTAGGTCAAGAAGGGCTATGGCTGGAGATGATCTACTGACTCTTCAACTTTGATCAAGAATATTTTTTCCCCGCCAGGCGGTGGTGACGCAAGCCTTTAATCCCAGCACTTGGGAAGCAGAGGCAGGCGGATTTCTGAGTTCGAGGCCAGCCTGATCTACAGAGTGAGTTCCAGGACAGCCAGGGCTATACAGAGAAACCCTGTCTGGTAAAACCAAAAAAAAAAAAAAAAGAATATTTTTTTCCCCTAATGCCCATCACTGGCTGGAAATTGTTTTCTACTGTGGCTACATTGAGGTGGAAGTATTTTTAAGAAGTGAGGCCTAGGGGACACTAACTAGGTCTTGGGGGTACCACCCTCAGAAGAGATTCATGTTGATCTCCAAGAGTAAATTAGATCTTTTGAAAGCAGGCTCTATAAAGAAAAGCCATGCATGGTCCCCTAGGCTTAATATTTTCTGCATACGACTGGTTCTGGAGATATGGAAGGAAATTGCTGGCTAGAGCTCATCATCCAGCTGGGGAGCCAGCCATTTTTATCTCCATGCTCCCCTGGAGCAACAAGCCCTCGGTACTCACATCTCTCTATCTCTCACCTCTCCTGGCCATCTCTCAACCTCATGTGGCCTCACCTTCTAAGGCTGAGCAGGAATCTCAGATGAATCCAGCTATATTAATTCTACTTCCCTGTGGTGTCCAAGGCTAGGCCTCTCCTCTATGGGCATCATTCTAACAAGGCATGCTATTTATTCTCTGTGTCTTTAATATTGTCTTCCTTCCTGACTCCTTAAGTTGAATTAAAAATATTTTTCCCTAATGCCCGTCTGTTATGGGCTAGGTGTTTTTGTTACCCCTAAATGCATGTGATGAGTGTCTACTAGGGATTCAGGGTGACTGTATTTAGAGACAAGACTTCTATAGAAACCCTTAAAACTGAAAGAGGTCATAGAGAAGAACTCCACTCCTGCTGAATTTATGTGCTTTTAAGAGATACAAGAAGCCAGCACTGATAACAGGGTTTCCCTCCTCTCCCTTCTTCCCTCCTACCCTGTGCTCTCTAAGAAAGACCGTGTTATGACAAAGCAGGTAGGCCATAACACTTATAAATCTGAAATAATCCGTTAAAAATAGGAACTTTAACTAATACATGGATCTAGCAAAATCTATTCTTTAAAATTCAAGGTATTTCTCTTGAGCAGCATCTTTTAGCTCTTCATTTTAATTTGAGTATTTTTCCATTGGCTCCTAAAATATCCTAAATGTAATTCTACCCCAGAGCTATCATGTTAATGTAGCCACTTAGTAGCCTCCGTCTGCCATACCATGATCTTCTAGGAGTCAAGACCAGGTCTCCTTTGAGTTGATACTCCCAGTGAGCAGTGTGTTACCTGGCACATGAGCAGCCGTGTGTTCTAAGATGCTCCATGAATTGACTCTGCTGTGCAAATCATAGACCCTCCTGATTATAAGCCACAAAGCTTTCCTGTCTTTATTCTTGAAGGTGGGAAAACAAATTTATGTAAGTTTGGGCAGAAAGCTTTACAATTAGAAGAAAAACTCACAAGAGTTACTGAGCAGGCTTTGAAACAAAGACTTGGGCAGGCAGAATGTGTTGGCAGACGCTAGTTGTTTAAAAGAAACACTAAAGGAAGTTCTGTAGGCAGGAGGCAAATAACAGGAGATGGAAACATGGTAACATAGAAGGAATGTAAGGGGGGGAAAGGTAAACACTGGGTAGAGCATAATAAATACCGACTACCTAAAACAACAACAATAATGTTTTGCGGGAGGAAAAGTATGCAGAAATAAAGCATACTTACCCGGCAAAGCAGAGTAAATGGGCATTGCTATCTGTCCAGGCTGCCATGAAAAAAGACCACAAAATGGCTGGCTTTTAAACAACAGCAGTTTATTTTCCCAGTTCTGGAAGCTGAGAAGTCCAGGCTTAAGGCAGATGCAGAATTAGGTGAGGACCCAGTTTCTGGCTCACAGCTGATAACATCCTTGTGTCATCCCTTGGGGGGAGAGTGGGGAGTCTCCTTCAGGTCTCTTTAGTCAGGCATTAATGCCTCTCCTGGAAGCTCTGCTTCCATGAACTAATAACCTCCCCAAGGTCCCAGTGCTGTTGGGTTGAAGGCAAGGACTTCAATATAAGGATTTACGATAGTGATGGTTTTAAATGTGGCAAGGTATTTTAATGGTCTAAGAAGAACTAATGGTACTAATTTATGGTAAATCCTACTAAGTCAAGGATGTACATTGTATCTCTGTAGTTACCACCTAAAGAACAATTCCCCCACCCCCCACCCCCGGTATTTCGAGACAGGGTTTCTCTGTGTAGCCCTGGCTGTCCTGGTACTCACTCTGTAGACCAGGCTGGCGTCAAACTCAGAAATCCTCCTGCCTCTGCCTCCTAAGTGCTGGGATTAAAGGTGTGCGCCACTGGCTAAAGAACAATTCTTAAAAATGTATAATCAACAAATAGGAAGTGGAAATAGAATGTTTCCTTTTTTCTTTTTCTTATTTATTTTTGGTTTTCAATACATGCTGACCAGCTTCCCCTCCTTCCACTCCTCCTAGTCCTCCCCCTACTCCTCCAGAACTACCACTTTCCTTTTCCCCTCAAACCCCAGATCCACTCCTCTTCCTCCATTGCCCTTCAGAAAAGAGCAGCCCTCCCAGGGATATCCACTGAACACAGTGCAACACGATTCAGTAAGACTAGGCACAGACTCTCATATCAAAGCTGGGTGAGACAACCAGTAGGAGGAAAAGGGTCCCAACAGCAGATAAGAGTCAGAGATATATCCAACTGTGACTGTTAGAAATCCCACAAAAGCCGCGCAGTTGCTGCACACCTTTAATCCCAGCACTTGGGAGGCAGAGGCAGGTGGATTTCTGAGTTCGAGGCCAGCCTGGTCTACAGAGTGAGTTCCAGGACAGCTAGAGCTATACAGGGAAACCCTGTTTCAAAAAACCAAAAAAAAAAAAAAGAAAGAAAGAAAAAAAAAGAAAGAAAGAAAAAGAAAAAGAAAAAAAGAAAAACAAACGAAAACAAAACCAAAAAAGAAGTCCCCAAAAAATCAGCAGGCTAACAATTATATATGCGGAGGACCTGGTGGGAACTCATACAGGTTCCACGATTGCCACGTCAGTCTCTGTGAGCCTCCTATGAGCCCAGCTTACTTGATATCTGTGGAGCTTGTTCTTCTGGTGTCCTCAAGCCCTCTGGCTCCTACAATTCTTAATTAATGGCTAATG
>NW_022196912.1:88426580-88455498 GCF_008632895.1 Mastomys coucha | reverse complement strand
AAAAAAAAAGACAGAAGATGTGAGGAAATTTTTTCAAAAACAGCTGGTATGCAGTCTGGAGAGATAGCTCAGTGGTTAAGAGAACTCACTGTCCTCAGAGAGGCCTGAGTTCAATTCCCAGCACCCATGTTAAGCATTTCCCAACTATCTGAAACTCCAGCTCTAGGGGATCAAACAGGTCTAGCCTTGTCACAAACACAAACAGACACATATATAATTAAAAATAATATATGTCAGCCAGGCAGTGGTGGCACAGGCTTTTAATTCCAGCACTTGGGAGGCAGAGGCAAGTGGATTTCTGAGTTCGAGGCCAGCCTGGTCTCCAGAGTGAGTTCCAGGACAGCCAGGGCTACACAGAGAAACCCTGTCTCAATATATATATATAGATAGATATAGATATATCTATCTATATCTATCTATATATATATCTTCAAAAAATTTAAAAGATGATTTGTAAATAAAGGTGAAGATGACAACTTTAAACCCACATTGCTTAGCCTATGAATTAAAAAAAAAGCAGAAGGAGCCAGGCTGGGGAAGCAATGTGGTCATCACGCAGCAGGTGTGCAGTGAGGAGGCTCATTGAGAAGTGACGGATCTCAGAAGAGAAGAGTCTCAGGAGAAGGACAGATGTGTTCTCAGACGAGCTTTCTAGCTCAGTGTTGCCCTGAACATGGGCTCTAGAGAGGGCACAGCTCCAGTATTCTCACAATAAACTCTACTTTCTGGACTAATTTCAGGCCTGGCCCAACCTTCTGTTGCAAGCGAATGACCCCTGACTGAGACAGCAGTCATGGTCAATAAGAACTGAGAAATATGACCTCATTAGATCGGACTCTAGGGAGAGGCAATGAGTGTCTTGGGCACGAAGCTTCCATCACAAGAATGCTTTCAAATTCCAGCTTTCAGTCATGACAATCTTGTATATTTTTAAAGTGTAATATACATTAAAAGCCCCCATAATTACTCTTTAATCTTAAAAGGAAGGTGGCGTTGCTTATAATTGACGGAACCCTAAAAATTATAAAAGAAAACACTGTGCAAATAAACAGGGGGAAAACAAAGGCCCCTCTGCGATTTTTCTACCATGGCCATCTGGTTTTAGAATTAGTATCTTGCCAATATACTAAAATATTTTCTATGTAAATCTTTGACATTCTTGCTGCATTTCCAATTAAAGCCCCAAATTAAAACTTTGTACCATGAGTCAGCAGTTAAAGCAAACATGTTTTTTCCATTTATCTTCCTTTGGGAAAACCTAGCCTCAAACGCAGAATGCCCACCATCCTTTGGTTCTTTCTGTCGATCCAGATGTCCATAATTACTTCGGAGGTTACCACAGTGGTTTGCCCAGCCATTTGACACTGTCTTTCCCATGTGTGCTCTGACCAGCTTCTCTTGCCTTTCACTGTTTCCTACAAATACTCCCTTTTCACAGTGTAAAACATAACCTGTGCTCTGTGGATCCTGGACCTGGAGACACTTCATGTTCCTAGATGGCTTCATGATGACACTGCCATTTTAGAGGCATGATGACGTCAAGGAAGGGTCTCCAGAGTCCTTGTTAGAAATGGCGGGCCCATTCACTGAGCTCTATAACAGATATTCTACGAAAGAAGGAAGGTGAAGTTCCAAAAGTCACATATACCAAAGAGCCAAGGTCCACACAGTCACTGTCAGAATATCTTCCATAGTATGACCTCAAAAGCCATTGTGCCCCTCGGTGTTTGGTCAGTTGGTTAGATAAATGGCCTGTTGACTGTCTGTAGCAGATGCAGTCGAGGAAAAGGCTAAGCATGGTAGTGACCTGCTGACTGACATCCAGGCTGGTGAAGTTTGTTTTTCTTAAATAAACACTTCTAAAGACAGTCGTGGGCCTTCTGTGAACATTCCTATATGCACACATCCCTACGTGCGCGTGCATGTGCGTGCGTGTGTGTGTGTGTGTGCGTGCGTGCGTGCGTGTGTGTGTGTGTGTGTGTGTGTGTGTGTGTGTGCAAGAGAGAGAGAGAGAGAGAAAGAGAGGTGGGGGAAGAGAGAGGTTCATCTTCACATGCTTTGCACAGCTACCTCCTGCCAATGGCCCTGAGATGAGATGAACATAAAGACATCTAACCATGTAGATAGCATTCTTCTGGGATACACAGAAGTTGGCAAATGAGGGGGAGGTAACATATATATTGGGAGATTTGATCAAAATCAAATTACTCAGGAAAAATATATACCTGTATAATCTGCAATATCACAATATGCCCTCAAGGCCATCAAAACCAACAGCTTCTACCCAGGCCTGGTTTACCAGGAAGGCTTTAAAACCCCAGACCTAACGTCAGCGCTGTAAACACTGATCTCAGTTTTTCCTACAGAAGCCCGTAGGGCTTGAGACAAAGTGAGTAAGCAGGGAGAAGATGATTATCTTAATAGATTTATTCAACAGAGGTGAGGGATACATAAGACATCTCATGGTTATAAAAACAAGCAAGGAAACAAACAAACAAACAAACACCATCTTTTCTCCCCTTTTCATTAAACCATATGAGAAAAACAGCATCCCCTCTCTCAAGGAAAGTGGGTTTCTTGGGAGGAAATTTATAGACCAGGTCTCTTATCAATAATCTCATTTGGCAATTTTGATTTTAGAAACTGGCTAAGCTTGTGACTCTCCTTTTGTTGAAAACTACTGCGTTTATTTTTGTGGCCATTGGCTGGAGCTGAATATTAATAATTGGTTATAGCTCTTCCCATTGTAAATCCGTTCACCTCCACCAATCAATGAATAAAAAGTTATAGGGTGTGTCTGCTTTCCATGACTAACAAATACTTGAGGGAATGAAACTTATTTAATGGAAAGGTAAATTTTGGCTCCCGGGGTCAGGGTGAGCATGGTGTATGATCAACTGACCCACTGCCTTGGGGCTTGATACATCATGCCAGGGAGGGTGTGGCTGGGCAAGCTGGTCACCTCACAGCAACTGCAAAGCCACCCTGTAACCACCAACCCCTTTGAAGGCACAGTCCAATAATATACCAGGGCCACCTCTTAAAGATTCACCTCCTCCCAACCTAGCACCAAGCCTTCAACAAGTTTGCCTTTGAGAACATTCTAGGGCCAGGCTACAGCAGAGCGTAGCTGAGGGGTGGAGGTAGGAAGGTAAAGGGGAGTGGATTGTCTTCGGTTGGAGCTAGTGGTTGGATGCATCTTTAAGGAGAAAACACTTGAGCTGAAAGAGTCCACAGTTAGGGGAAGAAAGTTCCCCACAGAGGGACAGATATGCATGGGAACTCTTCCATACGAAAGGGCTGAAGGCTAGGGAGTTCCTGAAAAGCAGCCAGAGTCAGCTCTGGCTTGGCTACAGGCAGACCCTGGTTTTGAAATAAACTCAAAGGATAGGAGAAAACAGAGAAGGAGTTCCAGAAAGGGGACGACATACTGTGGGATTTCTGGAATTCTTTTTGCTTGTTTTGCTTCAAACGTTTTGTCTTTTAAAAAGACCGCTTTGGGTGCTAGAGAGATGGCTCAGAGGTTAAGAGCATTCTGACTGCTCTTCCAGAGGTCAATTCTCAGCAACCACATGGTTCTGTAATGGGATCCGATGTCCTCTTCTGGTGTGTCTGAAGACAGCGACAGTGTACTCACATATATAAAGTAATTCTTAATAAAAACGAACAAAACCATGTTGGATGCCGTTTGGAGATTGGAGTAAAGTGGGATGGGTATAGAAGAGGAGATACTAGGAAACGGAAGCAGATGCTCAGGTGGGAGGAAAACCTTGGCTCTCCCCTTTTGTGAGATGAATGAAATTGAGGTGGAAGGACACAAGCCATGGCTGACCTGAGGTCCCATACTTGCTAATGTCAGTTCAGTTTCCTTCAGGATGTAGAGGGTGGACTGAGTTTATTCAGAAGTGCAACAATGTATCTTCTAGTTGCACCTGCCCCCATGGAGTGAACTTTGTGCAGTAGAGGTTATAGGTAATATGTCACGTCCACCCAACAGCCTACCTTGTGTGTTCCTAACTCTGTTTTTCAGAGAAAGAAATAGAGGAGTAGACATTCAAAATGGCTCACCCAAGCTCACAAAGGTAATAGTTGGTAAATACTAAAGTTGGTCAAGCCTTTGCTCTCTCTGGGGTGTGGGAAGTAGTGAGAGGGAGGAAAAGACGGGGGAGGGGTGGTCTAGAGAAGACACCAAGATAAACAAAATAAGGCTACTATGTTTGAAAAATGATCTGTTCATTAATGGTACACCCCTTACATAACAGATAACATTAAAAAAAAAACTCATGTTCTCACTGACTTGAGAAGTGCCAAGCATAGACTACATATGTATCTGAAATGTTTACTTCAAAAATTGTTTGAAATAAAGACAATAATGGAAAAAAATTGTTTGACTGCTAGTGTTGATGGAAGTATGGTATGTTCCAGCTTACAAAACACAGTAGTCTGTGATCTCCTTAGTGTGAAGACAGAAGCAGGAAGACAACCGTAAATCTGAGGCCAGCCTGGGCTACATGACTCTGGTCAGCTGGGCCTACATACATAGAGACCTTGTCCCCCAAATCACCTACCCTCACCACGATCACTACCACCCGCCCACACAAGTGCGTATGTGTGTGTGGGGGGGGGGTTTGCTTTGGGCTATCCTGGAACTCATACTGTAGATGAGGCTAGCCTCAACTCAGAAATCTGCCAGCCTCTGCCTCCCACATGCTGGGATTAAAGGCACACTTTTAAAAATGAAAACCAAGAAGCAAACTTAAAAAGAACAGAGGAAAGGGCAGGAAAGACCAAAACATGGTCTTACGCCACCAGGTGATTAGCCTTCCCGGGCAATCAAGGCGAGGCTGACTGGTAGGAAAGGCCCCCCTCTTGTAACTGCTTTAAGAAGGGAACCCAGGAGGTAACAAGCCAGGATCCTTCTGACTCTCCCCTAAACTTAGAGATTTTCAAAAAAGAACATTGTGTAGTTCTGTTTTGTAAAGAAACAGCAACCCAGTGTGAAACCTTAGGAAGGTCAGGGCTAGGCCAGTGACTGCCTGGGGCCTGGCTGAGATTTCTGAACAAGGACTCAGAGGGCCAGGCCCCAGGTTCCTTCCATCTGCCTACTCCCATTCTCCTCCTGTGAGGGTGTTGTGTGTGCTGTTGCTATGTTCTGTTCAGAATCCATAACTGTAGGCAGCAGGGGAGTCCCAGAGACAGCAGGCCCGGGAGACACAGCTGCTGCTGGGCTAGATGGCCAGGCCAAAGCAACCCCCGTGGGCCATAGGCCAGACCTCTGGCTGCTCCCCAGAGGAGCCCAGCCTGGCCCAGACGCCTTCCCTGCTCCTGCCCTAGCTGTGGCCTCCTCCAGCCCGCTGGACATCTCTCCCCTAGAGCAGAGCTGCTTCCCTTGCTCCCCTGGAAAGCCTGACTATTCTCTGCAGCTGTCTCTTGTCCCCTCACAGAGGTCAGCTATGGGTGCTCATAGCAAATCCCATGGGAGAAGACGTTAGTATGTGGCATGTATGATATATGCCATTCACCACATTGATTGTAGTCACTTATTTAATGTAGAACACGTTCTTGTTTATTCTCTCCTTCTTCTTTCCCTCCCTCCCTCCTCTCTTCTCTTTCTCTCTCTCTTTCTTTTTTCTTTCTTTCCTTTTTCTTCCTTTCTTTCTTAGAAAGGGTCTCATGTACACCAGGCTGGCCTCAGACTCCCTAAGCTATGCTGCTATGTAGTCAAGTTTACAGTGAACTTCTGATTCTCCTGCCTTCATTTTCCAAATGCTGGCCTTCCAAGCAGGCACCACCACAAGCAGCTATGTGGCATTGGGCGCTGACTTCATGCAAGTCAACCCAACCACTGTACTAACTGGAGTGCATTTCCAGACCAAAACATTTTTTCCTGTCTAAATTCTTCCCTCAAAGTGAAACTGGAAGGGATGAAATCATCTCTCCAAGGGCCACTGCTTGCTGAGATTTTTAACTTCAAAGTCTCCTTACCTAATTTGTATTCACCAACTGAGCTGGCAAACTACATACCTACCATGTGCTGGCAAAGGACAGAGACCATTGAAACGAGGCAGCCCATCCTGCTTCACACTCAATGTGAAACACAAACTGAAATTTGACTTTTAAAGGAGACATTTGTAAGTCTGCTGAAGTCAAGGTTGTATACTGGACTTTTATGTTATGCTGGCTGAAAAGATCTCTGATGGTACATTTGTCTCTTTGTGTGTGTGTGTGTGTGTGTTTGTGTGTGTGTATACAAGTGACACTTAGGTCATCACCTAAGTGACACACCTGGGCATCGTGGAGGGCAGAGTATGATCTGCATCTTTTTAGGAGCTGAGAGCCCCAGCAACAAGCAGATGCCCCTGCAAACGTGAAATATTTGGAAAAGGATGCGTGCATCGGCTTCACTTCAGGATTCTATCCCCTCCCCCATCTTAGCTCCCCACACCCCCTCTACTCTCAGGGCCCCAGAACAAATCAGGGGGCCGGAGTGTGGGGAAGCTGTGCTCCCTGGGGTAATTAGCCTGAGTTGCCTGCAGGTGCTACACAGGTGGTCTCAGCCCCCAGCATTGACCTAGGAAAAAACCCATGGGATCCTTCAGCTGCAACCAATCCCGCAGCCTGCCAGCCTGCCTGCTTGACAGAGTCCAGATTTCACTTATTAAACATATTAATCTGAAGTTAACAATTTGTGCTTGTTCCACTAACCAGCTTGGAGAAAGACTGTAAGAAAGAGAATCAATCTGGGTGTGGGGGTGGGAGAGGCTTAACCCCGATGGTCTAAGTGGCCTCCATATCCTGACGTTAAAATAACTGGAAGTGTAGGGGCTGCTCACAGAAGTGGAGAGTCAGAGGGTAAACCTAACTGGAGTTAAAGAAATACAAACAAAAGCCATTCCCTTCAGGCCTAGGCCTGCATATGACTCTGTGGACATTGCTTACTGCGGTGACAGCATTTTAAACAGCTGCCCAGAGGGCTTTTAAATAGACTTGATGTAATTCAATGATTTATGGAGCATGGGTTACCAAAATATTAAAGTTTTGAAATGTCCCTAAACCAACCCTACCCCCCCCCCACAAGTGCTGTTGCTGGAGTTTGGCTCTTGTAGCTCCTTCAAGAAAAAAACAAACCTGCTGTTCTGAATAAGGGGCCACAGAAAAATAGACAGCCTTGATGAATAGAGGTGACCTTTCATCTAAAAACACTCTCTTGGTCTTCAACAACTCAGCCTACCAGAAGTGCCAATCTACAAGAAACAAGCCAGGCACTTATTTTTTAATTGTGTATCAGTTCTAAGCATTCAGGGAAATTGTAGCGGGATCAAGAAATGAATCTGGTTAATGAAGAATGCCCAGACCATTACTTTATAAAATAAGCCACAATTATGTAAACACATTACAGCCTCAATCAATAGCTGCCTCAGATATGATGAGCTAAAAGCACATACAAGTCTGAAATTGGCCAGTCTGCCCATCCTCTCATTACACTGGGGTGACCTCCTTTCCCTAATCCTCAGGTGTCCTCTGGCCTCAAAGAGACTGCCGGGAACTGAAGGTTGGGCTAAGAGAATTCTGACAGTTTTGTTTATGTCAAAAATAATGAAGGATGACAGGCCATCGCATTTAGACATGTAACATGATCGCTTGCTTCAGGCCTTCCTGCTAAGATTAATTTGGAGACAGCAAAGAGGAAGGAGAAGGAGGAGGAGGAGGATGTGAAGGAGGAGGAAGTGACTTTAGAGAAGGGGGAAAACCTATTAAATGCTTACCTTTGGGGCCAGGGACGGGGACTGGAGAAATGGTTCTCATGATGTGAGGGTGTTTCCCATGCATTGACTCCCACAAGCCTGAATAAAAGTGGAAGGAGAGAGCTGACTCTGTAAAGTTGTTCTCTGAGCTTCACATGTGTACCAGAGCACAATCTTTCCCCTCAGCAAACACACACACACACACACACACACACACACACACACACAAACACATACACATACACATACACACACATACACACAAACACATACACACACATACACACACAAACACACACACACAAACACAAACACAAACACACACAAACACACACAAACACACACATACACAAACACACACATACACATACATACACACACACACACACACAAACACAAACACACACAAACACACACACAAACACATATACACATACACACACACATACACACACAAATACACACACATACATACACACACACCAACAACAACAGCAATTTTATTGAATCTTCCTCATACTTTAAGTGCATAGGTTACTGAAGAATGCACTGGTGATGATGCCCCTAGTATTCAACAGAATATGAAAGGCCATCTTTCCCCAGGCCCTTTTCATTTTCACCATCTTCAATATCAGCCTCAGCACCTTAGCCCCACTGCCATCCTCACCACCACTCTCACTGCTGGCTCCAGACCTACAGCCATCAATGTCTATCTCATCAATAGTTAGCATTCCTATCCCCACCCACCTCCCCCATCGCCACCTCTGCCACCACCACCTCCCCAGGTAAGGAGACATACTCACTCTGAGGCAAATGTTGTATTTCCAAAGAATCACTTGCTTTTCCTTTCAACCCTGACCAACTATAGCCTTCAACTTTTCTGTTTTATAGGAAATCCTTTTTTTATTTCCAGGTCCCAATACTAAAGGAAACTGAGTCTCAAGAAGAGGGATTATTCTGTGAGATGTGTCTTGGTACCGCGATTGGCAAATGGAAAAGCCAGACTAATCTAACAAGCAAGAAACACTTCTTGAAAATGGTCTTGAGGGAGGTGGATGATGAGGGTGCAGGAGATAGGTACCGAAAACTTTTGGCTTCATCTTGAATCTGACTTGTGGAAGCTCTCTAATTTTAACAAAGGGCAGTGGACACAAGCCTCTTTGTCTTAGTTACTTAGTTGCTCAGATAAATGCCCCCATGATAGCAGTTTCCGGGGAAGAGTGTATTTCAGTTCACCGTCCAAGGGCATCACCCACCACAGCAGGGAAGTCGGGAAGTCGTGGCAGCAAAAGCTTGAGGCTGCAGGTCACATCCGGTCCCTCCTCAGCAAGCAAGAGCAATACAGTTGGCATCCTCCTTTTCCTCCAGGCCAGGACCCAAGGCCAAGGACCAATGCTGCTCTCTTTTAGGGAAGCTCTTTCTACCTCAACTACCCTAATTAAGATAAGCCCTTGAAAGTCTACCTTAGGCTCTTTGGACATAATCTAAACAGTAACAGCCTACAAGTGTGTTGGAGGGTGAGCTGCTACTAGTCGCTTCCAGATCTGGTCAAGTGGACAACGGACACTGAACATCATCTCTCTCAACCTATTGCCGGAGACATAAAGAAATGTCTATTCTATTCAACCCAGATAAAGAGGACCCTGGCAGACCAAAGAAAAGAATCTGTCCAAGTCCAACTTGGTAAGCCTACGGTAGTGTTGAGCATCCTTACAGGACTCAAAGACAGCTGTGCCATCGATAACTTCCCTTTGCGACACAAAGTCAGCTATACTCTGAAGAGTCCCATAACACTCAACTGTCCCGCTGTCTACTTTTTCTATAACCTTGGGGAGTGGAGGAAGCTTACGAGGATTTGGGGAAGGCCTATGAATCCCCTGTCCTCCCCACCTCCATGAGGAAATGCTGATAGACCCACTTCATGAGGGTCTCATGGGAGGGGTGATCATATCTTCTTGATGCAAGATGACAATGATCCTGTCCAACCCACAGGAAACTGCTGCACAAATATGCAGTCTCATATGGGATAGAAAGGTTTCATATCATAGGCTTATTTCTATCTATTGGTATTAAAATAAAAAGGGATAATTTCAGGTTCATTAGGAAAAAATGATGCACTTTTCCCTACCCCCATCCCAAATATATAGACATTGATTTTTATTATGATTCTATTGGGGAAGAAGAGGCTCTTGGAGATGATTCTTCTCCTATCCCCCTGATGTATCTGATAATTCTACATTTACTCACAAGCACAGTGTAACTCTCTAGCCATGGAATTGTATGCCTGGTTCTGAGAACCAGAAAGGGCAGGACTAAATATGTTGCCTATTGATACATAGTATCAAACCACGAGGCCTCAAACACCAAGAAGGTGAGCTCCTCATCTCTCTTCTCCATTCCCCTTAGCTGGTGTCTAATCTTCCAAATTCACTTCCTACGTGCTGTTTTCTATGGCTACTGTAGCAACAGAATCACTCTCTGGTTTTCTGCATCAGCTTTGCTTGGGGGGAGGAGAGGATTCTCAGGGAAAGATTCTAAATGGCTGGGTTTGAATCTATACTATATTTCTGCATCAATCATGGGAACAGAGAAGGGACACAGCAATGGGCTTGGTTTTGGACAAGCACTCAGCCCATTATGCAGCTAGAGAGCTGAAGTCCTATATACAGAAGGCTGCTCCAATTCAGAACACAGAGCTGAGTCAGGAGGGGAAGACAGGGAGGAAAGTTTGATTCTCCCAAAGAAGAGTAAGTAGAATCAGCCCTTCTAGGACAGCCAGTGTGGGTTTAACATCAATGTGAGCCAACTACAGAAGGGATATTAAAAATATGATATGATACGTGAGCTTTGCAGATGTTAGTGATGAGCAAAATCCTCCTTCCTGGCTCTCAAGACCTTTCCAGTTCTAGAGTAGGATCATGGGATATCTCTAAGCTTTGTCTCCAAAGTGGTGAGGTGCAGGAAATTTACAATGCAAACTCTGATCCTATTCTAGAGAGTCTATTTTTCTATATTTAGGGTCCAGGGTTTTAAATTTCATACAACAGGGTGATTTTGACATGCCAGGCTTACTGAGCATATTTTGGGAAATGCTAGCTCAGTCTCTTACTTGACATCCTGCCTCCAGGTCTGACAAATGGCCAAGGTCTGAATGGAGTAGATACAAGTTCTAGCCTGTTTGAGTTCTCTTAAGGTTTCGCTTGCTTTTTCATTTGCAAGTTTAGGAGATAGATTAAGAGACAGGCTGAAGAGATGGTTCAGTGGTTAAGAGTACTGTCTACTTTTCTAGAGGACCTGGATCTAATTCCCAGCACCCACATGGAGGATCACAACCATCTGTAACTCCAATTCCAGGGGGTCCAGCACCCTCTGAGGGTACCAGTTGTACAAATGTATGTAATAAAATACATTTTTTTTAAAGGGAGGGAAATGGATTTTGCTTTAGTACTTTATACCTAGAGTCTTTACCATTGAAATCTGCTGAAAAGCTCCAGGCACCTGTCTTACTGTTCCGCCTACCGTTAGCCTGCTGTCTCAGCTCCCAAGGTTTCACCTGCTTCCCTCTCTATAGTGGCTGTCATGGCAGTCTACCTAGACTCCACTGTAGGCGGGGATCTCATTCTGTCCATTGTCATACTAGGTATGTGAAGATGCTCAGTCCAGTCTCTTTCCAGGAACGGTTGGCAGGCATCACCTAGTCTAAGGTCAGATTCTCTAGCAGCAATATGCTCTCAGTGACCAGGGCTACTGCAGAGCTGGAAAGACCTGGCCCCTGTTCCTCAGGCAAGCAAACTCTGAAGGGCTAGGTAGCCCCGTCGCTGATTAATCCTCCCTCAACCTAGGTGAGTTCTGACTCCTTAACTCTGCCTGGAGTGTTGATCTGTACCGTCTTCAGCAACAAGCCTCTCTCCTGGGAACCAGACCTGAGACCCCACCCCACAGGAGCATCTGTCTGTCTGTGCCCACAGTGCCACTTACCTTCACTTTCTCAACTTATCCCCGTTCTTGCTTTCAAGGAACAATCCAGTACAGCGGCCACGCTGATGATTTGTCTAGGTGTCCTCCCAGGGACTAAGTCTGTGTCTCAAGAAAGCATTCTACAGAAAAGGGATGGTGGCAAGGATGGGCTGAAAGGGAAGAAAATTTGATACTGCCCAGTCCAGCCATCTTACAGTGAGTGAGCAGCTCCCTCTCCTAGGAGACCACAGGAGGCAGCACAGGCCCAGGAGTATGACTGTGCTGTGTGAGGAAGGCAGGGGATTCTTGCTCTCTTGGAAAGGATGGGGACAGGAGGACCTTGGGCAACTGTGGACAGGCTGAGCACAAACAAATAGAGCTCAGAGAGAGGTTAAAGGCCAAGTTGCAATGAATCTAGCTTTGTAGATTTCAACTGGCGATTCTGGAACGGGGCATGAGGTTAGCCCAAAATCATTCAGAGTGTTCCGTGCTCCATGCTCCACCACATAAGCCAAGAGACAGAAAAACACGAATGTTCCATACAAAGACAGTCCCGTGGCTTACAGCTAGCCACCATCTGCTTGAAGATGTTTTGAACACTTGGTGGATTGTGACTGGGAGGGTTCCTCCTGTTATGACAGCAAGTTACAATCTGTTTCTACAAGTTAGCTTGCATTTCACTCATGGACAGAGAAATCTTCAGGTCACACTTAGCAGAGGGATCCTAGAGATGTTTTCACATCCTGGGCCTAGCCACAGCTTTGCCAGTTTTAGCATTCCAGGGCCTCTATTTCTTCATCTGGGAAATGGGAATAATAAGGATTGTACAGGTTTTCTCATGACATTTGCTCTCTCTCTCTCTCTCTCTCTCTCTCTCTCTCTCTCTCTCTCTTTCTCTCTCTCCCCTCCCTCCTTCTCTCCCTCTCTCCCCTGCCTCTCTCAAAGGTCCTACCTCCTCATAACCAGGGATTCTACACTGCCTCATCAACACTCAGAACAGAGACCCCCCAAGGCTCGTCCATGGTAATACTTAATCCTTGTTACATTCTGTAACACTTACCTGGGACTTTGCTCGCCAGCTAAGGGTCGCTAAAGCAGAGCTGGCAGGAAAGCCATAGGACTTCACTGATGTTCACATTCTTGGTGACAACCCTGGCAGGGATTTTCTCTTCTCTTCAGAACTCTTCAGGAACATGCATTGATTTCCTGATGGGTATAGAGAAAACCAGGGGGCTATTAGGAATTGAGTCAGGCTTAGTACCATAGCTCTTAACCACTAAGCCAATGGGCTGCGAGGGGAGGAGAGGGTGTGATCTGTGACTACTTAGACCTCCGTCTTAATTCACTTTAGCAGAAAATATCCAAGGAGCTAACAGCACTGTATGTGTTCTAAGTTTGAAGAAAGAGTTAAAAAAAAAAAAACCCTCAGGATCCTGTGCAACGCACACTGGCAACTTTTTCCTTTTGTTACATTCCAAACACATCTGTACCTTCCCCTGGCTCTAGGGTTGTAACGTCCTTGCAGAGGCTATGGCTCAGGACCTATCGTCACCTTCCAGATCAGCCCGGGAAACAAGAAAAATATGATGTGAGAGGTTTTCCTCCCGCTAAGCCAGTCTTAAGGAATGAGCCATTTTCAGAGGAAATTGTTGAAGGGCCAATACACAGTGGGTTTATTTTAACTGTATGTGATACAATAGTTAATTATATATATATGATTTCTGCTTAAGAAAAGTCTGAGTGGGATTGGGAGTTGGCTGGCAAGGTTGTGTGAAGCAAAGCAATGAGATACAGTTCTTTGGGATGAAAAGAAATTGAAAGAAAGAGAGAGAGAGAAAGAAAAGAGGGGGAAGGGAGAGAACCCTAGGTTTGAAAAAAGCAATGAAGAAAGTGAAGGTGTGTGGTGTCCTGCCAAAAACAAAGAATCTTGCCCTGAAACCACAATCCTCATCATGTGTTATGACGTATGCTGTGGTTGACAATGACTGGCACAGAGTGTGAAACAATAGTGCCCAGTGCATCTGGCGTCCTCCTATGTGTATGAGAAACTAGCTTCTTTTGATCCTGTTGATTGGTTTCCTGCAAAAGGCTATCTATGACAAGGCTGAGAGTATACAAAACTATTGCCCAATTTCTTTTCTTGTCTGTTTCTTTTTCCCAGTGCCCCTTGCTTGTGTCAGAGAAGGCTGGCAGCCTTTCTTTGGTAAGATCAAGTGGTCCCAGTCAAGCACAAATAATGCCTGCGGGGCTGGTTGTTCACGGTGCATTCTGTAGGTTGGTTAGGGAAGGACAAGACCATTGACATGCAGAAGCGTGCACAAGTACAGACAGCCCCACCAAGCCCCATTTGTTCAGTGGCAAATACACAGACTGGATTCATTCAGTGTCCTCAAGATCAAGGGTCCAAGTCATAGTGTAGCACATCTGCCTCCCAAGGAGCTCCCTGGAAATGTTTCAAAGGGATTGGCTGCCACAGAGAGAAGAATAAGAATGGGAGGGCTGGCTGAGCCTTGGGCTGCTTTCCTCTGTGCTCATACGGTTTCTAAGCCTTAGTTAACATCTTGCAAAGCCCCTGAGGCCCTGGAGGAGGGATGGATGGTTGGCTTGAGTCTGAGAAGGTCCACGTTAGTGTCCTCTGTCAGCCTGTGTGCATCCTTAGCATTGTCAGACATCCTGGAGAGCACTTTGTTTCATGGATATCATGCCTATTTTTCCACAGATTGATTTCAGGATGGGATTATAATGTCTGCATTCATTTTTCTTAAATATCGTGTGGATAATAAACCAATTCGTTTGAACGACAAATCACCACAACTTGTGTTAATACAATTCAGCCGATCCCTAGTAAGACAGTATCACATCTGTCAAGGACTCTCAATTGCTCATCCTGAAGGCCACAGACCTAGTGACGGCCTGGACCATAAGTACATTGCATGTTGTACTCCCTATTTTAAGCAATAATAATAATAATAATAATAATAATAATAATAATAATAATAGTAAAAATAGTTTATTTCATGTCCAGATAGGGAAGTATAGGCCACATTGTGTATGACAGGTTTTCATTATAAATATTTAATCGCCGGCCTGCCTTAATCCCTATTTTTGGATGGCCACTTACCAACACCCTTCCTAGCCCCCGCTGTGTGAAATCCAAAACCCCTTTGTTGGAACTGTAGCGATAACTAACACTCCCCTTACCCTTCATAAATGTGCATAGGCATGCGAGTGCATTTGAAATTCTAGCTTAAATATTGTGCAGCCATCAAAAGTCTAGCCTGACCACTATAGGCTCTGTAGATGTCCGGGGTGTATAGAGAGAAGTCTTTGGAAGAGTAACTGAGATCTACCCAGCAGCCATGTGCAAGAATCAGAGGCAGAGAGTGAGCTGAGCCACCTCTCCACCACTGATTGACAGGACGGTGTGGGGAACGAGGAGTGTCAGCAGCACTTGGAGAAAGAACCAGGTTAGCTGAGACAGAATGAAGAAAGAGGTGGGAGGCACAGGAGAGGGACTAGGTCTGGGCTCTGCCCTCCTGGCCTTTGGCTTTTAAAGGCAGTGCTAGACCAGTGGGTCTCAACCTGTGGGTCATAACCCCTTTGGGGGTCTCATATCAGATCTCCTGCATATCTGATATTTACGACTTGCAACAGTAGCAACATTACAGGGATGAAGCAATGAAATAATGTTATTGCCCCTCTCCCTCCACTTTTCTTTTCTCCTCCCCTCTCCTCTCCCTCCTTATTGCCATGGTTTTGCTCGGAGGCTGCCTGTCCCTCAGAGGACTAGTGAATGGAAGTCACTTGGAGGTCAGTTAGGGAACAGGGCCCTGAGGACCCAGCCAGACGGTGAGGTTTAGAGAGCAGACAGATGGCCAGGGTGATTGTTGGGGGGTAGGGTGTCAGTGAGCGTTGGCCCTGAACCCTCATCAAAAGGCCAGCTAGGCAGGCGACTATGCTCCCTCCAGCACTAGGGAGGCATCTCAGCCCCACACCCTGGTGGGCTCTAAAGTTCTGTGAGATGCTGGGATCCTAGCTGCATGCCATAGTTCATACCTATGGTACAGGTTTTCTCCAGTCTTCTCATATTGCCCTCCTTCTTAGCCATGCTCATTCTGTGCTTGGGTGAGACCTCCCCTAAGGGCTCCATCGCTCAGCTCGTAGTGGCAGTGCCATCCTCAGCAGAGCTACTTAAAGGCAAGCCCAGCATGAACTCCAGAGCCCTGCTTCTGGGTCCTTGGCTCTCGGCTGCTCCTCAGCATAGCCTTCCTTCGCTTTCCAAACTAATGCTTTTTTGGCTGCCAATGGTACTTTTGAAAGAAACAGCTCCAGATTCATTAATCCAAGCCAAGCAGGAGTGAAGCTCATCTGTCAACGGTTTTCTCTGTCTGTTTCTCTGCTGGAAACTCAAGATCCTATTGGATCTAGGATGTGGCTTTTCCTGTCTCTAGACACACTTTTGGAGTCTAGAATTTACATGATGAGGACTTTTTAAAAAACACCTCTTTTTATTTAATTTATTTATTTTTATGTGTTTTTATGGTTTGCCTCCAAGTACGGCTGACACATGTGGTACCTGTGGAGGCCAGAAGAGGGCATCAGATCCCCTGAGACTGGAGTTGCAAACAATTCTGTCTGCCACGTGGATGCAGACAATTGAACCCGGGTCCTGTGGAAAAGCAGCCAGACTTCTTGACTGCTTAGCCATCTCTCCAACCCGGATGAGGACTTTTAACCCTGATGAGATTCAGAGTGCCCAAAGTATATGTGGGACAGGAGGGACGAGGAACACTAAAAGGCCTCTTCTCTCCCTGTCAGCTCCACATCCTGCCCACCCTTTTGGGAGAGAGGAGGAGTCACCCTGGGGCACTGAGCAGCTCCAAGTTAAGACCCTGTGGTTGACGGTGAACTACAGAAGCCGGGCGCCACTAATGGGCGGGGCCTTTTCCTACGCACCCGCCTATCCAGCCGAGGATGATGGGTTGCAGACTCTGGGCCCTAGGTATTTTGTACAGATCTAGGTCAAAAACTCATAAGAGTTTGAATTTAAAACTCCATTTAACCGCTGTTGCTCTGCTCAGTGAGTTTCTCCTCCACTGAAGCAAACCTCACAACGACAGGACGTTTTGCAGACTGCTCTGGTACCCGGAACAGAAACTGGAACAGGTGAAGTGCTCCGTGAGTGTTTGTGATGGAAAAGCAAGCCCGACAGCTCAACCCTTGCTCTGCCATCACAGTAAGAAGCAGAAGGGCAAAGTCTATCTGGGTTGTTCATCTATCCATTGGTTACTACAGTGACCACTTCTCCTTGCCCTACTTCCAGATCATCCCTTCCTCCTTAATACCCTTTCTTTCCTCTTGTTTTTCTTTCCATTCTTGCATGTATTTAACTCTCCTACTAATAATACAAACGACCCCATTCCCTCTCTGTTTCCAAACCACTGTCCAAGCCCGGTTTTCCCCCTCAGCTTGCCTCTGGTGAGAAAAGAAAAACCCTCCGCAAGTGTGACTCAGAGAAATGAACTGAAATGTCATCCAAGGGCACTGGGAATTTCTCAGCCATGTGTCATGTACCCTGTGCTGAGAGCCTGGGCTTCAGTCAAGACAGAAGGTTTCAAAACCCAACAGCTTCTCCCTCCACCTTCTTCTCCCGGCCCCGCCCACATTTTTCCGGCTCAGTAGTTGCTGTGCTTGGCCACTTTGAGTGAAGGTTCGCTTCCTTTCCATCAGTGTGGCAATGTGGACGCCAGCAGCCCTGCAGGCCACGCCCCCCTGAGGCAGCTCCCACTCCAGCAGCTGTAGCTGCCACTGCCCATTGAGGATGGGGAGACAGGGGCCACAGCCGGGTTTCACCATGGGCTCCCAGCCAAGGTGCCTCAAACTTTCCGCCGCACCTGGAAACAGGACAGGAAAAACACAGGTTAGAGAGGAGACACGGCTGCTCTGTTCAAAAGCCTCATTCATGAAATTAAAACAAAACAAACCCTGCAGCTTTTAGGCCGCTCTGTTTAGTTTGTTCTTTCTCTTTTCCTCGGGTATTTGTAAAACAGGTCCCAGTGCATGAATGTGGAAAAAAAAATGAGGAAGATCTAGGAAAAAGAGGGAGGGAGAGGGGAAGGGATGGAAAAAGGAAACCTCAGGCTCAGCCAAGCACAAAGACACCCATGGAAGAGAATTAATCCCACCCTCCTCTCAAATGTGACAGGCAGCGACAGGTTGAGAAATTGCTACCCAGGTCATGGGAAGGTCATTGACGAGTTTTTCAGGTTTCCAGTAAGTAGGAAAATGACTGGGGCAGCTAAACTTCCAGCAACCCTGACTGAGAGAAGCTAACCTGGCACTGATGGACCCTCAGCAGATCCCAGGGGAGTGGATGAAAGACTTAGACCTGGATTCTGGCCACCTGGGACACTGAATAAAGCTGCCATTGAGACACAATTGGAGCAGGGTCAGGGGCATCCCTGCTGTCCAGCTGGAGTTCTGAAACAAGGTGCTGTCAGAAAACCATAGGACCAGAGGAAGGCGGGGCTCATTTCTACCCAGGGTGTCTGCTCTCCTGATGGTAACAGCCATTATTGTGACCGCTGTCACAGGAGCAGTGCAGGAGGCTGTCTTTAGAACAGGCAGGACCTAAATGGGAACAAACTGAGTCAAACCCCCCTTATAAGGATTCTTCCTGCCCTGAATGGGACCTTCCCATCCAACACCCAGGGGCCAGGGATGAAGAAACATTTCTCTGCCTGAAAGTATTTAATTTGTAATTAAAACATATATGTATTGAACCCTTACATGGTATCCATTATGGTATGGGTGAGTGTGTTTCTATTGTTGATGGTTTGGGCGGCAAGAGTTGAAACAAGAAAACACCATGTATTCCAGGCTGGCCTGGAAGTTGTAATTCTCTGGCTTCCACTTCCCAAGTGGTAGGTGGGTGTGTGCACCCAGCCCAGCCAGGTACTTTGTTTAAAAAAGTTTTAAGTATTAGAACAAAGATAAATATTAAAAATATAGCCCAGACATTGCGGCACACTCCTTTAATCTGAGCACTCATGAGGCCCAGGTAAGCTGATCTCTGAGTTCTAAGCTAGTCTGGCCTACATCGGGAGTTTCAGGCAAGCTTCAAGGGGAAAAAAAAGATAAATATTAAAAATTACAAAACTTAAACTCTACTCAGCCAGCCCTGCATTTCCTGAAATCTTATATTACTCAAATCCCTATGGATTATTTGGGTGAAGAAAGAACTCTTTCTAGCTCACTGATTTCCAAAGATGGTAGGACTAATTTCAGAGACTAGGATGCCCAGGAACCTGAAACTGCTGTCTGGTTGGTCCAGGCTTCGGACATACTGGCTGTGGGACACCCTTTGGCTTTCCCCTCTGTACCTCAGGGCTGTTAGCTCTCCCAGACCCAATTTGGGATTATCCTGAACAAAGAGATGGAAGATGAGTGAAGGTGTCATATACACCAGCTGTCACACTTGTTATAAGATGCGATTTAAGGGCTGGCAGGTGGTGGCACACACCTTTGTTCCCAACATTTGGGAGTCAGAGGCAAGCAGATCTCCAAATTTGAGGCCAGCCTGGTCTACAGGGTGAATTTCAGTTTAGCCAGGACTACACAGAGAAACCCTGTCTCAAACAACAGCAACAACAACAACAACAAAAACAAGACAAACAGAGAGAAAGAAAATGAGAGTTCATTCCAGTTAGATTACAATATAAGGGGAAATTTCAGCATAATATACGTTTCTCATGGGGTACTTTATCTATGGGGGAAAAGTTAATATAGAAAATCTCAAAAAGCTTAAAAAAAAAAAACTTGTCAGAATTCACAAAATGTACATATCTTCCCATGCCCTTGATAGTACATTATCCTAATTTCATAATTATCCTAATCAAGTGTGCTACCCTAACAGGGTTAGGTTTTGCTAGCCTTTCACACACATAAATACACACATATGTGCACATGTACATACACACATACACATATTTTTACGAAGGTAGAGACCTTATAGCGTAAACACTTCCCATCATCAATACCTCCAATACATCCCAACAATGGCATCATGGGAATTAATATATATTATATATTGAGTAATTATATGTTATATATATTATATATTAACTATATAATATACATATTATATATATATTACATTTATATGTAGAGGAATAACTCCAAGTGCTAACAAATCAGTAAGAATAGTCCTGAGTAGAGGTCTAGACCCTTCAGGTGGTGCACACTAGTAATCCCAGCCCTCAGGAGAAAGCAGGAGGAGATATGTTGAGTTTGAAGCTAGCCTGTGGCCACACTACATCATACTGAGATCTTGTCTCAAAAGGAAGAAACTGAAGGATAGAATGAACATTGCTGAGACTGAAAACCGCACAGTGAAAACAGGAAGACAGCTCTCTCACAGAGATAAAGCACTGTCTGTTTCCAGTTGTGGATATTGCCAAGTTCTATAGACCTAGCAACTTTAGTACTGAGTGGCTGGTTGGGTAGTCTCAAACATCACGCCATTTTCCAGTGGCTTTAGCTGTTGGGTGGAGCTCGGGGGCAAATCAGAAAGACATGAAACAACTTTCAAGCAAGGATACAAAAGTTAGCTAAAGACCACGTTTTCAAATTTGATAAAAGGGGGTACCCATGGCAAATGTATGTATCAAAAAGCCTGTATCAAGAATGGAGAAAAAAGCTGAAAATGTTGAAGCCTTCCTCTCCCCTTCAACTCCACTCATACTCTGCCACCCTCTGGGTACCCACTTCACACATAAGTTCCAGGTCTTTGTTCACAATAAAATGCAGCGTTTATTGTAGCATTTATGTATTCTAAATGATTTAACATGTTCAGCCCTGTACTAGCCTTTTTACTAGATTCCTGTTTTTGTTTTCATTTCACTCACAAAGTCCTCTGGTACTGCACCCATGGCCCATTTCTCTGTAAGCCCTGTGGTTTTATTGTGCAATTTTGCATAGCCTGGTAAGTCTTAGGAATGCATATATTGTACGACAGCGGAACAGAACCAGCATGCTGTAATGTAATATGTAGTCTACCACACTAGGTGAAAGTACCTGGCTCTTTTAATCCCCATGTGTCTCCCTCCCTCGGCCGTGGTTTGGCTACCGCATGCTACAGGCATGAGTCTATAAACTAAAATATACCACAAACCAGAACCTTCCAGACTCCTCTTTCTTGCTGGCCACTGAATCAAATGTCTTAATGACTCTGCACTGCAGTGACTTAATGAAGCACACACACAACTCCCTTCTGTCTTTGCCTTCAACTGTGTGCATCTCATCTTTGTTTAAAGCTACCCACTAGAGTCCTGTATTCTTGGTGGCCCCTCCTGGTTGCTTCCCATTGCATGGCACTCTCTCCCTTTCCCCATTATCACGTGGTGCTGGCTGATGGTCAAGACTTCCTCCAAGTGTGGCCCTTCCTGGACAACTAAAGGAGCAGCCCAGAATGTTTGCACGGATCTATGGGATGTACCCGCTCAGAAGGATCCTGGTTGTGTGCTTGGCAGGCTCAGCGCTGCCTCTAGTCTGTTCTGGAAGGCTTCCACTTCCTGCAGGATGGCAGATCTATCTCAGCCAGAGAAACCAGAGACCAGCCCTGCAGGAGCTGAGAAGAGCACGGGTGGAAATCAGACCTATGGCTACCACATTTTAACCACAGCCATTTGTGAAACCTCTTCCTGGGGGAATTTTATTATTCTTTCCTGGCTACCTAACACATGTTAGAGTTTGCAGGGTTAAGGAAGTCCCCCACTGGGTAAGCTTTATTTTACTTTAAAGAGGGAGATTTTAGTCTTTCCTGTTTCTAAACTCCAGGAGTTTTGTCTACATAAGAACTCCACTGTGTGACTCAGTTCAGACAACCTCACAATGAAAGGTGTAAATTACATCGTTCCAATGAGAAAATGGGGGGTTGGGGGGAGAGGGAAAGAGAGAGAGAGAGAGAGAGAGAGAGAGAGAGAGAGAAAAGAGAGAAGAGAGAAGAAAGAGGAGAAAGAGAGGACTTTTAAACCAAAAGAGGCTGTAACTTTAATTTTTTTCAAACCTTATTTTTAAATGATGGTTCTTAAACGCTTTAACCTCCATTGTAGCCCACCACCAACCAGAGGAAGTGGAAATGGAAAAGAAAGGATCTGGGGAAGTGGACCTGTTTAGAAAGGTTCTTTGGAGTAACTCCCGTCTGTGTTGTCTGGGTATCAGCGGCTCACTTCACAGGTTAGCAGGCGGCAGCAGCTCGATCCACTCACAAACACTCCAACCATACACCAGCAGTCCAGTTTGGTAGAGTCAGGAGAGCAACAGTGGTGACATGACCTAGCAGAAACAGCCAGGTCTCAGCCTCAGCTGGAGTCAGCAGGAAAGACCAGCAGGAGGGACCCGGAGGGACACTAGGAGAAGTTCTCAGCTGTGCCTCTCCCAGGGAAGCTAAGATCAACGAAGACATAAGACCCACAAGCACTGCACAGCTAGCTGTGCCAGCAAGCCAAGCTCTGTCTCTGTCATTCCGTGGAGTCCTATTTATTATACCTTCCAAACATCGCCTGTCCTCCATGTGCCTTGCCTCAGCATGGGTACATCCAATCAGCCTGAGTCCTCGGAAGTGGTGAAATTTTTTGGTGCATTTCTCTCTATGGAGTCCTGATAAATACAGCTCAAGTACACAGTGTAAGGCAGGCCGATACAATTCTTGCTAGCAAAGAATCTTTCACCACCTGTCCTTTCCTGTCGTGCTTGCTTTAGCAGAACATTCTCTCTCCTGTGTCCGCTTCAGCAAAACTTTCCTTCACGAGTCTGCCTTAGCCTTTCACACCTGTGTCCACATCAGCTAAATGTTCCTTCAAGTGTTTACCCCAGCAAAACACCATCCAACCGACTTTCCAAAGAACCCTTATGTTTCTGCTTCAAGAGGCAGTCAAAATTCTGAGATCTGAATGACTTTCTCTCTCTCTCTCTCTCTTTCTCTCTCCTCTTTTTATATAAGCCACTCTTCTTTGCTTTGATGGCCTCTTTTTTCACTAATTTTTGTTGCACACATATATTTCAAGATATCACCTGTTTAGCCCATGTAGTGTCACTTGTCTGTGTATTTTCAGGGCTGACCGTTTGGCATTGGTCCGCCCTTCCCTAGGGAGGAGCACCTATTCCACACGCAGCTTTCCTCAACTGCTTGTAGTTCTTTGCCTAGGGCTGGGGCCTTGTGGGCTTTTCTGGATGCAGTTTGGCATGGTCATTGCCCTCTTCCTTGTTAAGCTCACGGTTAGGTGGCCATGCTGATGAGACTCAGCAAGTGCCACTTCTGGTATTACTAGGAGACACAATCTCACAGCAAATTCCCTGATCCTCTGGCTGTTACAATCTTACCATCACCCGAGTGCTTTGTAATTGTATCCATTAGGACTGGCTCCATAAATCTGCATGTTGATTGGTTATGGTTTTCTGTAATAATCTCTGTTGCAAAGTTTCTATGCTGGGGGTGAAGAGGACACTTATCTGTGGGTATGAGGACAAATGTTTAGATTGTTGTTAGGGATTATGCTGGTTTAGTAAATTAGTGGTTGTAGGTTCTGCCTCTCTAACCATGACTTCACTAGCACTGACTAGTTAGCAAGGTTTCTAGTTCCAAGAATAGTTTCTTGCTTGTTGAGTGGGTCTTAAGTCCAATTAGAGAAGTGGTAGATACTACCAAGGTATGTGTGCTGAAAGACCCCGGAGCTCCGGAGACCCTCACTCAAGTCTTGGGATGACCTGATCACCCAATAACTCACGAGAGACTGATCTTGCTGCAAGCGCACGAGGTTTATTTGGGATAGGCCGTTACTGGGGTCGCCCGTAACCTTGCAGGCCAGAGGGGTTCGACCCAGAGCACAAGGAGTAAGGGGTATTTAAAGAGAAAAATCACAAACCAAGGGCAGTGAGGAGGGATTCCAACCCAAGCTATTCAGTCAGTTAGGGAGGGGAACATATTCATTCTAGGAATGTAATCTTCATCTACGGGTCGGCGGGATGGAGAGCCTCGTAAACCAGTAGACCTTCAGTCCTAGTTCCACCCTCATTGTGGATCAGTCAGGAGGGGCAGGTCTCGGGAACCAGAGCCCTAAGGCTCTGAGTTAGCCAGGTTCCTGGTGAAAGACCCACAGAACTGGGGAGATCCTTACTCAAGTCTCGGGACAACGCGACCACCCAATGACTCACGAGAGACCGAACTTGCTGCAATCACATGAGGTTTATTGGGGATACCGGTACCGGGTCGATCTCATCATGACCTTGCCAGTCAGAGGAGTTCGACGCCGAACACAAGAAGTGTGGGGTATTTAAGGGAACATCCATAAGCAGGGGCCGGGAAGAGGGTTACCAAGGAAACAGAACATAAACAGTGGCAACTTTCAGAGGGAACTGACCCAAGGTATTCAGTTAGGGAGGGGAACACATTCATTCTAGGAATGTAATCTTCATCTACTGGTTGACAGGGTGGAGAGTCTCATAAACCAGTAGACCTTCATTCTTAGTTCCACCCTCATTGCGGATCATTCAGGAGGGGCAGGTATGGGGAACCAGAGCCCTGAGCCTCTGAGTTCCTGGAACTGGCTATTTTATATTTCTGGCTGGCTACAGTGGCCTTCCATGTCCTTTTAGGTAAAGGTTATACACCATACATTTGTATTAAATGCCCTCATTTTAAATTCTAAGATTCTCCAGCCTTTCAGCTGGTATTTCAAAAGAGAAGGCACAGGCAGAGAGAGCAGACACTTGGAGTCCTGCCTGCAGCTGGGCTCCTCACTGCCTCCTGTAAGGCCCTAACCCAAGGGCCATGGCTTGCTACGTACGCTCTGCTCCGATCAGCTCCCAGAGTTGATTCTGCATTTTCTCCCCAACTCTGTTTTAGTGAGTTGTTCAGGCTCCATTGAAGCAGTTACACAACAAAAAACTGGCCAGTACCAGAAACCACACAGTTCGCCTCAGCCATTAATTAAACATTTACTAGCACATACCAGTATGAAGACTTCAAAATGTGTGATTCATTTTTATGAAATTTTCTAAATTATTTCTTTTCTCTTTTTAAGGTCAAAATTGCAAAGAAACCCTGGAGAAAGGAATAGAAAAACTTCTTGGATGTTTGGTTAATCCAGTCTGAACCATTGCCGTGTTTACAAGTTCTCCTCCTCAGTCTGCATCGGCTTTGACCAAATAGAGGAAGGAGTTTTCAAACTCGCCTACATCGTTGGCAGAAACTGATGAACCACTTAGCCCTAGGAACCCCATCCCAGAATTTTCCTCAGTTCCATTGGACTACTGTCTCTGGAAATGTCTGTAGATGTTTGTTACTGACTAGCAGGAAATTCTCCTCTGTAATCACTGCAAGGTTAGCTAAGCCTTGTTCTAAGCTCATGGAAGCTACCAACAGCCCCTGGACCTGAAGTCCAGAATGAGAGTGACTTTTTTTTTCTAAAGAGAAGCTCAATGACGGGAGAGCTAGCAGTGGAGTGAAGTTCTACTGAGGTGTCTCTGGGAGAAAGAACAGGACATCTTAGATGGAGGGCTGTCTAGAAGGAACAGAATTGAAAACCAAGAACTCTGAGGTGCAGGAGAATGAGTGGAATAGGAAATTGATATTTGTGACATTCAGGAACTTGGGGCCAGTAAGATAGCTCAGAGGGTAAAACGTTGCCTTGCACACACAAGGATCTGTCTGTGGTCCACCACCAGAACCTATGGTTTTTAAAAACTACACATGGCAGCATGCCTGGGATTCCAGTGCCAATGCAGCAGAGAAAGAGCGCTTTTCTGGAGCTCGTTGGCTAGACAGTCTAGCCTACTAGGTAAGTTCCGGACCAAAGAAACACCATTTAAAAAATTTGAAAGATGGACAGTGTTAGTTGAAAAGAGGCACATTCCTAGACAGATCACTCTGAGCCAGCACTGTTCCCACAGAGAGGTCTTTTATTAAAAGGAGGGGAAGAAGCGAGGAAGAGAAAAAGAGGCAGATGGGTTGGAGTCTCTGTCTTTTATTCAGGCTGTGGTCTAGATAACCCAGGTGATGCAGGTAAGGCGTGCCCCGAGAATGTGCAGTGGTTGTCATGGCAACAGATGCAGGCGAGTCCTTGTTGCCTAGGGATGACGACATCATCACTGGGTTCAGAGGCTGGCTGTCATCAGCTTCTGATGGTAACAGACAGTGCCTGGAGAACAACAGTCAATGAGGTCCTCTAGTCCCCACACACAAACGCACCCACAAAAGAACTGGAAGTTGGGTGTGTGGTGGTGCACACCTATAACCCTAGAGCTGGGGACACCGAGTCAAGAGAATGGCCATGAGTTTAAGTAACCTATTCTATAGAATGAGAACAGTAGCTACTTGTATTACGAAGGCTAAATATTGTTCCCCCCAAAAAACTGTTTGCATGCAGCTTCTGTGAACCTACCCCCTCCCCCGTTGGTTCTGATTGGTAAATAGAGATGCCAGCAGTCAGTAGTCGGAGAGGACAGACAAAGGCGGGATTTTAGAATTTCCCAGGCTTGGGACTGGGAGGAGAGGGAAATCTGCCATGCTTTAGGACAGTGTGGAGAAAGGAAAGACAGAGAGGCCACCATGGGGTAGAGAAGCAAGGAGAGTGCCCTGGGCTCTGGGCCAAGAAGGCACAGCCCAGAGGACTGCACAAATGGGTCCGGAGCAGCATGCCCCGAGTATGTAGTATTAGTACGTAGTAACTCAGAATTACCAGCGGAAGGTAGATTCTAGCAGCATAGAGGTGAGGCAGTCGCTGAGCTACTGTGCTGCTTAACGCATGTTAAAATATAAAGGCCGTGTGTATATGTGTGTGTGTGTGTGTGTGTGTGTGTGTGTGTGTTTCATTAGGGATTGTAAACCATTGAGGCCGGTAGCAATTAATAAATATTAACTTCATAGAAAACAATTTCATCCAAGGGTATATAACAAGGCCTGTCTTAAAAAAAAAAAAATACAAGAAGGCATGGTGGTGCACATGTTTAATCCCAGCACTCAGGAGGCAGAGGCAGGCGGTTCTCTGTGAGTGTGAGGCTAGCCTGGTTTACAGAGATAGTCCAGGACAGCCAAGGCTACACAGAGAAACCAGATCTCCAAAGAACAAAACAACAAAACAAACAAAAAGTAAGCAAGCAAACAAATAATCAAAGGAAAACAACTGGATCAATTTTGTAAAGAAGGGATGTCATGTAAAAGAAAGTGAAACAGTGAAACACACTGTCAGAAAGGCTTGGGGACTTCCCTGTAGACTTGGGCTACTCTCAAGTGTCCACAGAATCTCTTTGAAAATGGAGTACCTTTCCAGAAAGAGAAGCCATGAGAGCCTCCCTACCAGTTGACAGCTGAAGCACAAACACTAAAAGCAGATTGTGTGTGGAAGCAGACCTTTTATTTCCCATGTTAAATTGAAACAAAACCAACTGCATTTGGAAGGCAGTCTGTTTCTGTTCTCTGAATGTTTTAAAATGGGTTTTTGAGGTAGTGGACTTAATCTAATGCGTGTTTGGTTAGTTCTTAATTATTAAAATTTTGAGTAAATTTAAAGAAAATTGTTGTCCTTATAGTTCTGGCTCGTTTTCATTCAACTACTCAAAAATATGTACATGTTACTTTATTTAACAATAATAATAAAATACCAAAGATGGATATTGTCTATCATGGCAGGAGTCAAAAAAACAGGATGCCTTACTCTGCAGAGTCAGCAAATATTAACACCTAGAACAGGTCCTAAATGTGATTTGCCTCTGACAAGGAGACTAGATTGATATTAGACTTGTCAAGTGCCCCCATCACATGATAGCCACAGAGCTGTACTAAGGACAGGTTTTAAATGTATTTTGATTGGCAAAGCCTTGCTCACATCAAATGGACACAAGACTAGGAAAGTATACTTCTTTTGTGTTCCAGTTCTCATCCTGGCTTTTTTGTAAGCATCTCCAGCAGAGGGACAGCTTCGTTACTGTGGTAGAGCTTAGGGCATCTGTTGGGGGCGTTTATCTATTGACCATAACAACAATAATTAATTTTTCTGCAGGTTGTGGTCATATGAACTCTCTTGTTATAATTAAGGTGAAAGTCTGTAAAAGCCTAAAGAGATTTTCCATGACAGGTAGCTCATTAGCTTTCCTCATTTGTTTCTTGCTCTTACTTACCGTGGTGTCTTGAAAAAGAGACGTCCCCCATAGGTTTGGACATTTAAATACTTGGTCCCCAGTTGGTGCTGATGTTTAGAGAGGCTTAGGAGTCTCAGCCTTGACGGGGAGGTGCTCTCTGGAGTAGTCTTCGAGAGTATATGACCCACTCGTCCTCCCATTTGTGTGCTCTCTGGAGTAGTCTTCGAGAGTATATAACCCGCTCTTCCTCCCATCTCTTCTGTCTCTGCTTCGTGCTGGCAGCTGAAGATGTGAGATCTCAGCTTCCTCTTCCTGCTGTCATGTCTGATCCTGGCAGTCGTGCCTCCCCAGTTTCTCTCTGGAACTGTAAGCCAAAATAAACTTTCCTCCTTTCTGTTGCTTTATCACAGCAACAGGGAAGTAACCAATACACTCACCAAAGCCTTCGGATAACATAAGAAACACTGGCATTCCAAGTGCGAAAGCATATGGGTAAAAAAAAAAAAAAAAAAAAAAAGACTTTATTAGTTCATTATAAAGCGTTTACTCCTTGGTCTCTGTCACAGCAAGAGGTCCAAGAACAAAATCTTTGTTTGTTTGTTTGTTTCAAGACACGGTTTCTCTGTGTAGTCCTGGCTGTCCTGGAACTCACTCTGTAGACCAGGCTGTCCCCGAACTCAGAAATCCACCTGCCTCTGCCTCCCAAGTGCTGGGATTAAAGGCGTGCGCCACCACCAGCCAGCAAGAACAAAATCTTAAATTCAAGATATAACAAGAAATTACATCAGAGGAACAGCCAAAGGCTGGAATGAAAGAAAACATGGGACACAGAGAAAGCCACACTCCCAGGTGATCTAACAAGCCCAGGATCCCAGGATCCCAGGATCCCAGGATCCCAGAATCACAGGATCACAGAGACAGCTTGACTCTGAGGAGTTCTGACACAACCAGGATCACAGGAAGAACATGCTCCAGTCAGATTTAGCAAGGGCAGATATCACTAGAGTTAACCAGATGGCCGGGGGCAAGCGTAAGAAAATAACAACACAAACCAAGGTCACTTGCCATCATCAGAACCC
>NW_022196912.1:88407597-88424455 GCF_008632895.1 Mastomys coucha | reverse complement strand
ACAAAAAGACTTTATATATTCATGTTCATTTAAGAAAATACTAGTAGTGATGTATTATTTTTAAGTAATTTTACAGCTAATATGTTTGGAGTTATTTAAAATTTATATTGATAAAAATGTATTTTCATTATTGCTGTAGATGAGCATCTACATAAGACTGTTAAATTGATTGTTGTTTTAAATCAAACAACTTTTATAATACTTATTTTTAGTGTTATAATATTTTATAAATTTTGAGGAATATGACAAAAAAGATATTGTAGGTATTGAAGAGGGGGTCTCTGGGAGGAGTTGGGGTACAAAAGGGGAACAAGAATGCAATTCAATTTTATTTAATTAAAATATGTTTTTAAATGTTAAAAAAAAAAGAAAACATGGTAAGGGTGTGGGGTTCAGATTATCAAGAGAAATCCTTCGAACACCAATGACAAAAATGCTCATGACAACCAACCCCAGAGAGAAGACTGATTCCATTAACCACTACTGTTCTTCACTTCTCTTGGATCCAGAGTTTGCAATGAAACTTAGTGAAATCCCAAATGCCAGGACCTTCCTATTAAAATCAGTTTTATTGAGTTATGACTTATTTTTCTTTTGTTATGAAGAGACCACATGACCAAGGCAACTTATAAAAGAAAATGTTTAATAGGGACCCTGCCTATAGTTTCAGAAGGTAAGTCCATGGTCGTCGTGTTGGGGAGCATGGCAGCAGGTACACAGGTATGGTGCTGGAGTCCTAGCTGAGAGTTTACGTCTTATTCAGAAGCATACGATAGAGGGAGGGAGATGTGGAGGGAGAGGGAGGGGGGAGTGGAGTGGGGGGGAGAGAGAGAGTAATGGAGATAAAGAGAGGGGTTAAGGAAGAGGAAACGAGAGAGACTGATCTGTTTGCAGGCTTTTAAAACCTCAGAACCTACCCCTAGTGACAAACCTCTTCCACAAGGCTAATACTTCCCAAAACAATTTCACCAACTATGGGCAAACATTCACACAGGAGCCTATGGAGACTGTTCTCATCCAAACCGTCACAAGTTATACTTAGTATGCAGTAAGTTCCACTTGCCTTTTAAGGTTTATTTTAAATTTATTTTTAAGTGTGTGTGTGTGTGTGTGTGTGTGTGTGCGCGTGTGTGTGTATTTGTGTGCTCGCATGTGGGGAGCATCATCTGGTGATTGAGTTACAGTCACGTGAAAGCCATTTAGCCTGGGTCCTGGGAACCAAACCCAGGTCTTCTCTGAAACATTAGTACTGCTCTTAATCGCTGAGCCATCTCTCCGGCCCCAGATCCATCTGTTTTGTTTTTTTGTTTTTGTTTTTGTTTTTTGGTGTGTACGTGTATGTGATGACATGCATAGCCACCCAGTCATCACCACAATCCAGAGCATCTCCGATTCCTTAGCAGTATCCCCACACCAAGTGCCTCCAGTCTCTCTTCACCATCTCCAGCCTTGGGTGATGCTAATCTGGTTTCTGTTACTACAGCTTTTCTTTTTCTAGAATTTCATATAAGTGGGAGCACACTTCATGCCATCTTCCACATCTGGCTTCCTTTTCTCTAGGCGTAGCACTCGTGAGAATTACTAGATTGTTGCCTATATCTGTGGTCAGTTTCCTTTTGATACGGAGAGGTACCCCATTGTAAGGCAATCCCCCAGTCAAGTTATCCACTCACCAGTTGATAAATATCTGAATGGTTTGCAGCTTTCAGCTACCGTAAATAATACTACTATAAACATTCACGCTTACGTTTTCATGTGGACACATGTTTTTATTTCTTTTCTGTAAATATATCAGAACTGAACTACTGGGACATGGGATAAGTTTATATTTCGTTATTGGCAAAATGCCAAGCTGTCTTCCGGAGAATGACACTACTTCTCCGACTCCACTGGTGACCCAAGAGCGTTCCAGGTGCTCCACATCCTCACCAACACATGGAATTTAAAGTAATTTTAATGTAGGTGACTCCCTGTAATGAGATTTACTTGTGTTTTTAGTTTACCTTTGCTTAGTGGCAGGTGATGCTGATCAATTTTTCACGTCCCTATTTACTGTTCCTACATCTTCCTTGGGGAACTGGCTGCTGAAACCTTTTACTCATTTGTTTCTCATTTATCACAGGCCATTTATTCTAGCCATATTTTTATGACATTTATCTGTTACATTTTGCCCACGTCTGTGGACAACATTCCTTGAATCTTCTATACTTTCTGTAGTTGTTTGGTCTGCTTACATATATACGCATATATTATAATATTATATATATTAGGAGATACATATTAAAATTTCTTAATGCAATCAATATTTGTCTACTTTTTTTTTCAGAGACAGGGTTTCTCTGTGTAGCCCTGGCTGTCCTGGAACTCACTGTAGACCAGGCTGGCCTTGAACTCAGAAATCCGCCTGCCTCTGCCTCCCAAGTGCTGGGATTAAAGGCGTGCGCCACCACTGCCCGGCATTGTCTACTTCTTTTACTTCATTTCATGCCACTATTTACAGAAATGTTACCGAGGTAGTACAGAGAGCAGGGAACTCAAAACTCTCAGTCTAGTTTCCCCTCTAGCATCTTTCACTGTCACACAAGGAATCATCATTGGTGTATGTTAGTGTTGACTCAGGGCCAGTGTTATTTTCATTTCACTAGTTACTTCCTGCCACGCTATTCCTATTCCACAATCCAGTCTAGAATACAACATTACACGCCGTCATCCTGCCTCCTTGTCCTTACCTGATCTATGACAGTCTCTCAGACTTTCCCTGTTTTGAAAGCCTTTGTGAGTTTTCAGACATCTTGTAGATGATCCTTCAGCATGAGTGTGTCATTTTTTCCCTATGTTACACATGTATTAGAGGTTTGAGGAAGGCAAAAGCCACAGAGGCAAACTGCCATTCTTGGCACACCACAGCAAAGGTAATTTGTACCTCTGTACTGTGACTGACAGCACCAGTCATGATTCCCCAGCCAGGACTCAGTACTACAACACTGTCTATGCCTTCCTTTCCAAATTCTGCTTTTTGTAAAAATGTCACTAAGCGTAGTCACCCTCAAGAGGACACTGGGAAGATATGTATATATAATCATATCTTCATATATATACACACATATATATGTGTGTGTGTGTGTATGTGTATATATGAATTCTTCAGGGAGCTTTGTTGCTTATTACCAAATTTTTAATTTATTTGAACATTTTAACACCTATGTTGATCTGTGGGTGTTTATTTTATACTTTAGGATATAATTCAGTATTATATTATGTAGTCTGTTGCTCATACTTTGGCCAACAGGAACATTTCATCATGGTTCCAGATCTATCAGTCGCTCTTGAGGGTTTTGTTTATTTTGTTTTTGTTGTTTCTTCATTTTAGTTTGTGTGTGTGTGTGTGTGTGACAAGATCTTTCTATGAAGCCTTGGCTGCCCTGGAACTCATCATGCAGACCAGGCTGACCTTCAACTCATAGAGCTGAACTCTACCAATCTGTGCCATGCGAATGCCAGGATCGAAGGTCTGTTTCACCATGCCCAGCTCTGTTCCACATTTTGAAGCTCTCTGACTAGGTGAGTACTTATTTAGGTGTGGTTGTGTTTTCCTGAAGAAGTTTCTCCTCTCTCATTAGGAAATTTCCATTTTTAAAGGAAACCTTTGCTAGTTATGCATCTAACAGAAAATTAAGCCCAAATAGAAAATGCAGGCCATTAAAAACTAAACAAGGAGAGTTCAAATGGCCGAGAAAGTATGAAAACATGGCAGTCTTACTAGCCATCAGAGAAGTGCAGCTAAAAGCTACATTGAGACTCCATCTCACAAGTCAGAAGGGCAGCCATTTAGGAAGAAAATAACAAATATGGGCCACAATGTGACCTAAGGAAACCTGTTTGCTATTGGTAGAATGCAGCTACTCTAATCATGTTGGGGACAGTTGGAAGCAGCAGTACCATGTGACCCAGCTGTGCCCCTGGTAGGCACTTACTTGACAGGCTCTAAGTTAACATATCACAGAGATCCAGCGTGCCAGTGTTTACTGCAGCCCTATTCACAGCATCTAAGTTATAGAATCGACCTCGGTATCTAACAAGAGAGGAATGAATAAAGACAACATGGTGCGCATGACCTATGGAATTTGGTTTCCAGCCATAAAGAGGAACAGAGTTGCATCATTTGCAGAAAACAGATGAGACTGGAGATAACCACAGTCAGAGAGTTAAGACAGTCTCAGAGGGCTGACGAGATGGCTCAGTGAGCACCGACTGCTCTTCCAAAGGTCCTGAGTTCAAATCCCAGCAACCACATGGTAGCTCACAAGCATCCGTAAGGAGATCTGACGCCCTCTTCTGGTGCATCTGAAGATAGCTACAGTGTACTTGGATATAATAAGAAATAAATCTTTAAAAAAAAAAAAAAGACAGTCTCGGAAGCAGATAGCAGATGTTTCCTCCCTTGGTGGAGACTACATTTGGTATATATGCATAAACTAATGTATGTACATATGACATGAATATCCAAGTGAAACTGTGAGGAGCATAGGGGATGGCGGATAGGGAAGAAAGCCATATGCTCAAAAGATGTTATAAACTAGTATAAAATATTCTTCTGAAAGTTATTCATACAAAGAAAATTCTCCTTCTGTCTTTGATGTTATTTCTCCTGTGTGATTCGATAGCCTAAGCTTGTGAGACTTATTTTGAGGTCTATTTTAAAAAGCCAGGAAGTTTCTGTAAAGTCTTTTGCCCTGATGGATGAATTGGATGAGTGTTATCTTGGTTATCTCTCTCCAAGCCTCAAAAGCAGTAACTGAGTCACACCACCAGGTCAGAATCTGTCCAAGCAGAAGTCAGTTGGCAGGAGAGAGCTGAGATGCTTAGAAATATTTTCAAATATCTGACTCGAACCTTCTCAAACCAACAGGAAATTAAAGTCCTTTATCAACAAACTCCTTTATCAAGACGCACGACCCAGAATGATTCAAAATGAGAAGATGGATGCCTGATTCATGAGTTTGGTGTGTGAATGTTTTGGCTATTCCCCATGCCGCCTTCTGTCTTTTCTGTTTCTTGTAAACTTTTATAGATGTTCCCCGCCATTCCTCCATCTAGCTTGTCTCTTTCTCTTCTGTCATTTGCTCCTTTCTCTTCTCCTTGCTGTTAAAAATGTAATTATCAAGTCTCTACAATATATAACATGCTATGCTCGTCAACCTTCTCTTTGCGGTGACCAAACACCTGACAAGAAACAGTGAGAGGGAAAAAGCGGGTTGTTGGTGTGATGTTTTTGTACTCTGTGTAGAGACGTTAGCTCGTCCTTTCTTGCCTGCCTAAGGCACCTTCTGATTGGTTAAAATAAAAAGCCCATGGCCTATAGCAAAGGGCAGAATAGTCAGGTGGTCCTTCAAAACAGAGAAAGGGGCTCTGGGAAAGAGCCAGAGGCGGATTCACCACTGGGACTTGGAGGAAGTTGGACTTATGAAACTGAGGAGAGGTAACTAACCAGCCACGTGGCGGACGTAGAATAATATAAATGAATTAATATAAGTTGGCATATAAATGTAATTTACATGTAATATATATATATATATCATATAAATTGGCAAGAGAGAGTTGACATGCTTAGAAATATTTTCAAATATCAGACTCAAATCTTCTCAAACCAACAGGAAATTAAAATCCATTGCAAACTCCTTTATCAAGAAGCACGACCCAGAATGATTCAAAGGAGCTCTTTAAATAAAGAGCTAGTCGGGAACCCAGCCTAAGCTAAGGCCAAAAGCATTGAAAATAAATAGAAACCTCCGTGTCATTATTAAGAGCTTGGGTGGGTCTAGAGAGGCCGACACTTACAGGGGTTAAAGTTTGGCGGGTATTGAGCATTACGGTGGGGAAGATCTGGCTGCTGGCAGTGCTAGTCACATGTGTTCATGGTCAGGAAGCAGAGATAGGCTAGGACAGGCTTCATGCCTCAAGGACCACTCTTGGAACTCAATTCCTCCAGCAAGGTCTCACCCTCTGAAAAGTTCCAGAACCTTATAAAATGGCATCACCAGCTGGGACAAAGTGTTCAAATATAAGACCTACAGAGGGCATTTTATATTCAAACCATGATGGGGATTATAATTCATCTAACTTTTTAGATGAATTATAAGTTTTCTAACTTTTGGTCATAATACAACACATTTCAGATCAAAACCCAGTTTTCCATGGTAACTCATGCCTTTAATCCCAGCTCTTAGGAAGTAGAGGCAGGCAGAGTTCAAGGCCAGCCTGGCCTACATATCTGACCAGGCCAGCCAGAACTACATAGTGAAATCCTTTCTCAAGAACAGACTGATATGGTGATACACACCTTTAGTTACAGTACTCAGGAAGCATATAGGTTACTCAGGGTAGATGTATCTCCCAGGGTAGATGAGTTCCTGGCCAGCCAGGGCTGCACAGTAAGACTCTGTCTCAAACAACAATGAAAACCCAGTTTTTACTTTCTTTCTCTGTCACATTTCACTAAACAATCCTATGTGTTACCGTGTTATTTCAGAGAGTCTCATGGTGCATTTAAGGCTGGTTTTGAACTTGTGGCCCCCTCTCCTTAGCTTCCCAAATGCTACGATTATTGTGTGATTCGTACATTCATTTCTTGGGCTGATGTAACACTACTGTAACCTACAGAGCTCCAACAGCAAGAATTTGTTTTCTAACGGTTCTGTAGGGTCTTAGGCTCCTTCATCTGAAATGTGTGCTGTGTCTCCCTAATAAAGCACCTAATGGCCTCACAGTCTACTCAAGAAACTGTGTCTTCAATATTGAAGATTTTTGCCAAATGTATTGTTTTAAATAAGTTTTTTCCTTGCTGGAGATAGCACATGTTTTTGAATGACATTCTGAGGGAAAGTACACACAGTGGAATTCACACTAGTCCTCTTAACTATTTAACAATGTTTCCTCACCAGCTCTGGGTCCCCCTCAGTACCTCCAGATATTGGTGGAAGGGCATACCCAACTCTTGGAAAGGTGCCAGCTTGCTCTAACTGCGGACTCTTCCATGTCTACCCATGCCCAACTCTATATAAGTACTTTGTCCACTCCAGTCACAGACAGTCTCTTTCTGCCCTGAAGAACCATAGTCTGTGGCTGGAGAGATGCCTCAGAGGTTAAGAGTACTACCAGAGCTCTTCCAGAGGACTCAGGTTCGATTCCCAGCACTCACAAGGCAGCTCTTAACCAACCATCTGTAACTCCAGTTCCAAGGGATTTTATGCTCTTTTTTTGTTTCCTCTGGCACCAGGCACACATGTGGTACACTTATATACATGCAGACAAAACATCCACACATATAAAAAATTTAGTAAAATTTAAAAATTAAAAAAAAAACAACCTTATGATCCATCTTGGGCTTATACCCAGAGAATTCCATGCTGTATAGAGACTCATTGACTTGTATAGACTTTACATCTAGTTTTTTGCGTCTGGTTTTTGTGTGTGATGTTTTTATTTATTTGCAAATTTTATAATAAACTTTATATAAATAAATCTTTAAAAAGCTACAATACAAAGCTGTGGGTAAAAGATACTTGCTCCTCTCTCTCTTTCTCTCTCTCTCTCTCTCTCTCTCTCTCTCTCTCTCTCGTGTGTGTGTGTGTGTGTGTGTGTGTGTGTGTGTGTGTGTGTATCACCAAAATTATCTATAGTCTCAATACCTGGACTACATTGTTAACATGAATACCCACTCAAGACTAGTCTTGAGGTATGTAGAGTAACAGGTAGATATTTCTTTTGCAAGACTGCTATGGATATAAGCTATGTGAGCACTCTGAATCAACTCGTCAGCACCACACAGGCCTAGGGTGGAACAACTGCACAAATGGGAACAATCTATTCCCCAGGGGTACTCTACCCAAACTGGGTCCCACAAGATGACTTCATATAAAAGTGAGCTTTGAAGCTCCTCAGAGCATCTGACCACACACACACAGGATAGGAAGAAAAGGATGGAGCATCGGCCACTGCCCACAGGGACTTCAGTTGGGTCTTAGGGTACTCCACTGGACCTTACTGCCAGCCCTATTTTGTCTGAGATATCAGATGATGAGCTCCTTTAAGCCGTTAGGATGACAGCCATGCAGTGTGAGACCCAATACAAGGCTATTTGCTGGTATCTGCTAACAGGAATGGTCCAGTTAGGGACTGATATCCAGCTATTCAAAGCCAGTTAGTATGGAGCACAGCTTCTGGATGCATTGGTAAAATTTCCCAGGTGACTCCTATGTGGACTCAGGATTGAGTACTAAATTGTGTGTAAAGAGCTGGTATCTTCCTTCCTCTAACACAGTAATGTACCCAAAAGTAAGTTTCATGTCACCCTGAAGGCTAAAACTTTAGCCCCCAAAACTTGCACGTATCTACCCTCCACTCCTACAGACCTCTCAAGTCTGCACATACAGGCAGGTCTTCAGCTCATCACAGCCCAATTAAGTGCCTTTTTCTCTTTGATGTTGCCTTTATAGTTGTTACTATTTCTGACCCTCAGTCTTCATACTACCAAGAGCCAAGTGTGGGCTTAGAAATATCTGAGGAGTGTCTTAACGAAGGGTCTGCTGGGTTCCTAACCCCCCCCCCCGTGGTTGGGCATGAATCATTTCTACTGGTTAAACTGCCTAAGAAAAAACCCAGAGGAAGAAATTGCTTTTTTCCTCCCCCTTTTTAAACTAATGCAGCTCCATGAGGAAATCAAGGTAACGTGACATCCAGGCTTATTTATTATGGTAGAGTAGAAAGAGCTGAGATCAGAGAAGGAAGAGGGAAGGACACATTTCTCAGGTGATACCTTGCTACAGGTTGAACTGCTGACAGCCACTAGGTTGGTTCAGACACTGTAGCTGGAGACAAGGTTCGGAAGCCTTCAGACACTCCACACATGAGCAAAGGAAAACACCCATATGATTTCCTTTGAGACATACCCCAAGATCCTTTTCACTAGGATTATTGATAGAAATTCCAGAAAGGAAGATACCAAATTATAGACCATTACGCACATCCTCTCTGGAAGAAAATGAAGTGTATAGATTCTTAGATCTGCATAGCTCTGGTATACCAAGTGTCTAAGTAAACCCAGGGAGAGTCAGAAAAACTGCCTGCCTTCCTTTGTGGTAATAAAGTGAAGTGAACCTATTCAAGAACCTGTGAAAGTTTAGCTTTCTGAAGTCTTTCTGCTTGTAGGAGGGTCATAAAGATGTGAACTTTCTGAGGCTAAAGAGAGTTGGTGATCGGGGCCTGGGAGAAAGCAGCCAGCACCTTCAGAGGATGACTAAGGAGTGTGTGAATTGATGTGAGGCTTGCTAGGGAGCCATAGTCTATGAGGAAGTACCCTGGGGCTGATGCCCTTCCAAGAGCTCTGCAAAGGACAGAACAGAAAGTGGTTTGGGGGATCTAGGGAGGTCTGACCTTGTAGGAGCTGAGGCCTCTGCTAACCCACAGCCCACCAGGGAAAGACAGGGAGAGACTGCCCAACCTCAATCTCCCTTCCCTCTCTGATCTCCTGCTGGGCTTCCCTTCAGCTGAACTCATCAAGAACTCAGCAGGCAAAGGAGTCCAGTCATGCCTTCATAGAGGTCAGCCTTCTAGGACAGGATGGGAGGTAGCCAGTGGAAGGAACTAGGGAGCAGAGGGAGGCTACATCCCTTAACCCCCACCCCCAAATAACACATTTTCAAATAAGCATCTGCAATATACTCCCTGCCTTCAGGGCTGTGTGATCATGTGATCAAGCAAAAAGCTCGGCACAATATTCCACTTTGTTCTTGCTGCTATGATTATTGGGCTTAGAGACTGCTATAGACATTAGGTGTTGAGCAAATGGAGCAATTTAGCCATGGTCAGGTCCTTCGGACATCATCAGGCTAACTCCATCTTCAGTACCTCGGCCTCATTCATACACCAGCAAAGCCCTCAGGAAACCCCAGAGCATCAGCCCCAGCCACTCCGCCTGCTTGCTGTTGATCTTCCTCTCCTGCGGGTGGAATGTCAGCGAAGTGGCAGGGAGCCTGCTTACCAAGAGCCTGGTTGATTGCTTTCGAAACCCAGCCCTCTTCTGGAATTTAATAAAAACCACCCCCTAGATGCAGGGTGGGGGCACTAACTCTTTAAATGATGCTTTTCTTTAGCGGGGGTTGGACCAGGGGTGGGGGGTAGGAGGAGAATTGATGCCAGTAAGAGAAAGAAAAGAATTTGAGTTTTCAAAGATGGAAGAAAATGTTTTTAATTTACAACTTTGCTAATTTAATTCCCCTCCACCAAATTCTTTGATGGCTATCTGTGCCCAGGGAGCAAACTTCAAATGCTTCAGCTGCAGAGCTGGCCTTGGTTTTTCTTACCAAAGTTTCAGTACGCTCTTTTAGTTCTTTCATCAAACTGGTTGATGTGGCTGACATTTTCCGGGCAGTACCAGGTATATTCCCACACACGACTTCTCCGTGCCGTGGCCAGAGGTTCCTAGTACAAAGCAACCTTTGGCACTGAGGACTTTTTTTTTTATTGTTACCCTTTTTATTGTTACCCCGGGAGAGGGAGTGTTGTTGGCATATATGGGGTGGAATCCAGGGGGTTATGGATAAATATCGTATAGTGCTCGGGACACCCCCTCATTGTCAGGCAGCCCCCACTGTCACAGAACTGAAGTCGACAAAGCCTCCTCACACTAAAATCAGGTCCTTTAGCTGGTCTCAAAATCTGTATTGCACAAAGCACTGGCCACTTACCACACTTGGCCTTAAATTTTTTATTACATTAATTTAGTGTGTGTGTGTGTGTGTGTGTGTCTGGTTAATTTTTGTGTGTGATGTTTTTATTTGTAAATTGTATAATAAGCTTTATAGAAATAAATCTATAAAAAGCTACAATGCAAAGCTATGGGTAAAAGATATTTGTTCATTTCTCTCATATATCCATATGTATTACATATGTATGTATCACCAAAATTAAAATAATAAATCATAATTATAGTTTATTATAATTAATATTTATAATTAAATTTGTGTGTGCCTTTGGGCATGTGACCTGACGTACATGTGAAGGCCGAAGTACAACTATTAAGAGTCAATTCTTTCCTTCCAATAGGAGGGTCCCTGGGATTAAACTCGGGTCATCAGGCTTGGCAGCAAGTATCTTTACCAGCCGAGCCATCTCAAAGGCCATGTGTGGCTTTTGATCCCTTTAAATGCAGGTGGTCCAAATTCAAGTGCGCTGTGTCAAAAGCTAGCCTAGTTTCTAAGAGTTCATATGAACCATGGAATGTCAGTGTTTTGTTAATAATTTTCTCATGGATTACATGTTGAGATGATAATATTTTGAACATCATGGCTTAAATAAAATGTTATTATGATTAACTTTATGTTACTAGTTTATTAATGTGGCTACTGGAGAACTTAATTCTGTGTGGGCCAGTTGGTGTTCTTTCTCCCTCAAGTCTAGCCTAGTTCAGAGTCAGGAAATTTTTCTGTAAAGGCCATATTCAGTCTGGCCCATTTACCTTTGTCTTCATCTTGATCACCTCTGCCTCATCTATTGCCACTTTAAAACATATCAATCAGCCTTTGGAAAAGCAAAGCCCTTGAAACCTTTAAAAAAAGTACATTAATTTTAAAATATAAAAATTCTTTAGGGGCTGGTAAGATGGCTCAGCAGGTAGAGGTGTTTGCTGTGTGTAGGGTTTCAGACCAGGGACAAGGGACTGAGATGCGTATTTTACATAGCAAAGCCAACCTGGCCTCCAGTTTCTCCCAGTATCCTTCAGTCCCTACTGCTCTTTACTCTGACCATTCCAGCCCAGCCCAGGAGCTGGCTGCTCTTCCCCTAGAAGCTCTCCCTATATCCCTAATCTAGATGTCTCCCTCCACCCACCCTCTCCTCTCTCTCTCTCTCTCCCTCCCTCCCTCTCTCTCTCTCTCTCTCTCTCTTTCTCTCTCTCTCCTTTCTCTCTTTCTCCCCCCCCACTTCTCCCTTAACCATGCGACTTTCCTGGCATCTTTCTTTAGGACCAGTGAACTTACCTGAGTGTTTTCCCAATACACATGCCTTTATGTATGTATACTCTAATCTGACTTGAATTGTCTCATTTCACTGGCAGAGAAATAACTTGTCACCCCGAAACCTGACAATATGAGTTTAGTCCCTTGAGTCCAATAAAAATGGAAGGAGAGAACTAATCCCACAGAGTTGTCCTCTGACCTCCACGTGCATGCTATGACATCCGTGCTCCCTACCTCCACATCATGTGTGAGTACATGCTTGTGTACACACACACACACACACACATATAACCTTAAACATTATAACTTGAAGTGTTACCATATATTAAGTGTACAAAATGCCGGGTTTCATCGTGACATTTTTGCAAGTGCGTGTCTACCCTTTGTTACAAAGGTGCACCCTCTGTTAATGTTCACCCATCCGTGGCTCTCTCTCATCCTCTCCTTTGACTGAGCCGCTTCCTCTGAACTAAGAAACAGGCCTTGGCCTCTGCTACAGCCTATGGCCCTAACTGGTGAACCCAGGGAAGTCAGTTGGCAGTAGAAGCTGGCCCTCCTCTTGTCCTTTGGAACTCTCTATGGCCTTTATTTTAAGTTCTGGAAAGTGTGTCTCAGCCCTCTCTAAACCCCACCTCCCAGATGTCGATCCAGCAGCATGGCTGGGTTAAGATGGCTGCACCACACCAGGCCATGGCTCTGCTGACCTTGCTCCCTGTGAGTGTGCATCTTCTCTGTCTCTAAGAAGAGCAAATGGCATCTGTGTGTGAGGACTAACCACCCAAGCACACTTAATACAAGAACACTCAGTGCTTGCTCTATGGTCCCCAACTCTTACCCCATTGTCTCAGGCATTACTTTCCTGGGACTAAACATTACAAGTGTTAAAACCACTTTGACCCACACAGACGGGAAAATATGAGGACACTCGTTCTTCTCTGTGCTGCCAATGATTATTTTTAAAGCCAGAGTTTCATCAAATTACCTTATAAAATCTATAGAATTATGCTGAACCACTTCCAAGTAGTTGATTGTTTTTCCAGGGAGTTACATCCCATCCATGCATAAGTGTGTATATGTTGGCAGCATGGAATTAACAGTGTATTTTTTTAAGCTCTAAATTCCTTTCAAATGGGAATGAAGTGTTCTCCTGACCCGTCCCACACTCCATATTGCTGCCGACATCTGCAACTAATTGATGATCTATAAGTCAAAACTGTGACCAATGCAGAAAACCTTTAGCAAAGCCTGCCTGGGCTTGGCTAACCCTCTTCAGTACATTTCATATTAGACTGGAAGACTGCCTTTTAACTGCTCAACCAAGAACCAAACAGTAGCACTGACTGTTTACCAGACATCAAACAATAACATGATTAGATAACAAACTCACCAGTGAAAATCTAATTTAAAACCTTTAAAATTTTTATTTTTTTTTTTAGTTTTTTACAATTTGGATTTTTAAAATGCAGACCTTTCATGAGAAGTATAAAAAAAATACATGGTCAGCATGCAATTTTATTGAATAGAGTAACTCTTTGTGTCGGCAGAATTAAATTATGACCATCTGAATATCTGAAGTACATAAATGACACTTTAAGAAATCACAGGAAAGCTGGGCAGCAGTGGCACATGCCTTTGATCCCAGCACTTGGGAAGCAGAGGAAGGCATGCCTCTAACCTGGTCTACAGAGCAAGTATGAGGATAGCCAGGGCTATATAGAGAAACCTTGTCTCGGTTGGGTAAGGGGGTAAGACATCACCGGAAAAGCCAGCCTAGTGTCCTGAGAAAGAACTGGAGACACATAGCCCTGAGCTGTGGCCTAGCTGTGCTATTTACCGGCTGGATCATGCTAGGTAAGCCCCTAACCTCCTTGAGCCAGTTTCCCTTTCTGTGAAATGGGAACAATAGTATTGACCAACCACCCTCTCTCTCCTCCCAAGATGAACCCTGGTGAGAATTGGCGATGGACCCTTTAAAGAGAGGTGTTTGCCACGCTCCAAACTGTGTCTGCCAAAGCTGCTAGCAAAAAGCTACACAATGCAGTCTAAACCAGCAACAATGTTTTTTTTTTTTTTTTAATGAAGTAAAGACAATGGAATTTGTAGCTATTTGTGTTTACTTACTGGCCTCCCCCTTATTCTAAAGAATAGCTAAATAAATAAATATATCTACTTAACTTTCTTTACAGCCAAACACACATAGCCGCCTGTGTAAGCAGCCTGTGTTAGTGGTTACTATCAACCACATTTAGACACCCTCATGCACTTCCTCTGCCCCGGCCTTAGCTCTAGTTCAGTTCCAGCTCCTTGCAGCTTAATTTCAGTCTTTCTCAACAGGATGCCCTTCTGTCTCTGAGTTATGCCACAGCCTATTTTGTATCTTTTGTCTAGCCACCTTAAACATCCCCTACAAAACTAGAAAATTCTGATCCACGCTGGAGTCCAACCCCAGTGCCACATGTTGATACACACCTATAACCCTTGCATCAAGAGGAAGATTTAGGAAGCCAAGTTCAGGGTCCTGAGCTACATGGAGAGTTTGTGGTCCTACTGGGCTATTTGAGACCCTGTTGGAGAAAGAGGAGGAAGAAGAGGAGGGAAGGAAGGGAGGGAGGGAGGGGGGAAAGGAGGGGGGAAAGGAGGGAGAAGCCCATGTGATGGTGCATGCCTTTAATCCCAGCACTTGGGAGACAGAGGCCAATGGATTCTTTTGAGTTCAAGTCCAGCCTGGCCTACAGAGTGAGTGAGTTCCAGGACACCCAAGGTTACACAGAGAAACCCTGTCTAGAAAACACAAAAACAAGGTGGAGGGGAGGAAGGAAAGGAAAAGAGAGGAAAGAGTAGGGGCAGGAGAATGGCTCAGCGGGTAAGAACACTTTGGACCTGAGTTCAAATCCTCAGTGTCTATGTAAAAAGTAGGATATGTTCCCATGTGGGCCCGTAACCCCATTGTGGGGGTTGGAAACAAGAAGATGAGCATTGCTGGCCACCAGCCTATGTATAGAAAGACATTGTTTCAAAGAAATAAGGCAGTGCTATAGCGAAAGCCACCCTGTGCCCTCCTATGGCCTCTTTGCATATCAGCACATGCCCATATTAATAAGCACACACAGGTGCATACATCACATGCTTGCACTAAAAGTCTACCCAGCCATTTTCATGAGATGTGGTAAAATCAAAACAGCAGAAATTTCTCTTCTACTGTTTATTTGCAATTCATGAGACTCAAAATCAGATTAGATATAAAAGATATCTATGAGCTGAATGTGGTGGTAACGATCTTTAATTCTAGCACTCTAGAGGCAGAGGCAGGCAGATCTCTGTGAGTTCAAGACCATCTAGTCCTATATAGTGAGTTCCAAGAGAGCTAGGGAGACAGAGTGCCATCCTGCCTCGACAAAACAAAGCAAAATGATATTCCTCCATTTTAAAATTATCAACAACCTCCAAAATAACGATTACATTTTACATTGATGCTCCCTTCTCACACTGGGCTCCGTAAGTGTGGACATTTTCTTCCATCCCCACTTCCATACCAAGCTAGATTGGTAGCTTATAAAGCTAGGTGGCAGATGCAGAAACCAGCATCAATTCTGCAGGTGCAGATGAACACATTAATCCCAAAGGGATAAACTCTGTGGACTGGGGCACTGACAGATTCATCCTATAGGACTCTGAAGCTGGGAGGGATGCAGACAAGTTCAGCTAACACAGCTCCACCCTTACCAAAGCCCCCAAGTTTTTTCAGGAAACTGGGACACCTCAAAAGCCAGACCACCAAACAGCCTCTCAATAAGCCACTCAGGAGAGGGTATATCTATGTGTCAATCAAACATCTGTAAGTGATTAGCATCTGTTTCTTCTGCAGCCCGAGCATGCCTGGTGGCAGGGGAAAGAGGTGAGAACGACTGAGTACTCCGAGGTGATTGGACAAGGTACTTGGTACATTGTGTCTGTTATCTCTTTTACTCCACAGTCACCTTTGTAACTCAGTACTTTTACTCTCATTCAACAGCTGAAAAAGTTGAGGTTTAGAGATGTTAGTCACTTGGCCAAAGTCTAGGTGATTATAAATTAGGGTCCAATAAAAAAAAAAAAGACAAAATAAGTGCATACTTGGGGGGAATCCTTCAGCAAACCAAGAGGAGATGCTAAAATGGTCCCCTAAGCATGGTCCCTGAGAGATGATCACCTGTGTAATACCGAATGCACAAACTTACAAACACACCCTCATACACATGTACAACACATGTATAATCCACACATGCATACACATGTAGCATGGTATGGAGGAACATGGTTGTTTCATCTGTTCTGGGCCTCCTAACTTAGATCACGGAAGTCCTCTGTTCAGCTTGAATTCACCCCTAACTGAGAGTTGGCCAGGCCTCAGAGCTCGGGCGTCCATCACTTAGGTCTCAGGTTTGCTCCTCAGAGAATGGCAGTTGACCACAACTGCCTTGGCACCATTCCACCGTGAGGGAGTCACAGAAGTGGCATTTAAGTCCAGAGCGGAAAAAACACCCAAAGCTTGTTCGTTTTTCTGACAGGTGCTGGAGCCCATGAAAGGTCAGATTCCAGCTCGAAGTCACATCCTGGCTTAGTTAGCTCCAGGCACACAAAGGCCTGTCTGTCTCCCCGGATCAAGGGGAGTGGGGATGCAGGCCAAGGGCTTAAAATGGACAGCCGATGGCCCGCTCCTGCTGATCGGCTCCTTCACGGACATTGGCCTAAATGAAGCATTGGGAAGCCCAGCTGCCAAGGATGTGTGAAACAGGCAGGATAAAGAAGAATGCAGGCTTTTTTCTTCAGTGTAATTGCTAGAGATATTAACCTCCCCCCCCCCC
>NW_022196912.1:88403562-88407563 GCF_008632895.1 Mastomys coucha | reverse complement strand
CCCCCCCCCCCCAGCAGCCCATGAATTCAGGCCCTGACATCAGCCTGCTGTGGCTCATTTGTAAGAGCCCTGGGACACTTCTGTTTCATGTTCAAAGCTTTGCCTGGCTGGAAAATTGAGTGAGTGCTGTCTCTCCAAAGCCCTCTACAAAGATGTTGTGAAAAGAAGTGTGTTCTCTTCCACGTGATACATCCAGAGTAGTGTAGACCTGTGGTGTTAGTGGAATACAGGGTGTGTGTTTGAATGCACGTAGCCGCCTGCATTCAACATTTGGAACATTCAACTGGAACATTTGTTTTTGCAGTCTTTGTGAAACATGGTTCCAAAGACCCGCCATCCTACAATTCCTCACAAACGATAGGCTGTGGTTATTTAATATCTGTAAATGTCTATAAATCTATCCGAAAGATCCCATCTCCTCTCTAGTCTTATGCCCTTACCCTAAGAGCTTTACATCAGATTGTGGTAACCTGACAATCTGACAGCAACCTGAAAGATACCCTGGCAGCTTCGTGTCCACCTTGCTAACAATGATTTTGACTTTTTCTCTTTTCCATCCTGCCCACTATAGGTTCTCTTGTATCCCAGGCTAGCCCAAACTTGCTACTAGACAAAGAACTCCTAACTTTCCAACATTCACATCCAAAGTGTTGGGTTAAAGGCTTGTGCAAGCACGTTCCACTTGAGTCCTTATAATGAGGACTTCAATAGAAACGTCTTTTAAATAGCAAGATCAGGGTATTAAGATTAAATTACATTTTATTTTTTTGCCAGAAACAGTGGAAGGAGTGGAGCATTGCCATGGTGTGCCTGAGCCAACTTGCAGGAGTCTGTTCTCTCCTTCTACCATGTGTGTCCCAGGATTCAAATTCAGGTCACTAAATTTGACAGCAAGCCACCTCACTGGTCCAAGATGGGATATCAATAATCTAAGAAGTAGTAAGTGCTTATAGAATAGCTGTTTTTAAATGACTTTTCCCTATCAGTTGAAGGTGTCACTTTAACAATGGAATAAGCAGTAGAAGCTGAGGTCTAGCCTCTTCTCCCTGCTATTCTGGAATGTTCCAGAGTCAATCAAGTTCCTATACAGGAAAACCTACCTTAGCAAGAGGGGTGAGTTCTCCTAGGCTGCAGACTATGCCCATGTCCCATCCTCCTTGGGTGCCGTGGATGATTCTCCACACCCTAAAATCCTGCCATTTCCCTCTTCAATTGGTAAGATTCCGCTCTGTTAGCCAAACCAATGATTCAACTCAACTGTCTTTAGCTAGTAGCCTATGTAAAAGGGCAGGTGTCCTCAGGACCTATTCCACAGTCACCCTGTGATTTTGGCTTCCTATCTCCCACCAGGGAACACAGACATTTTCTGGGTAAGCATGCATGGTTATGCCTGCTATGGTCACTAGGTGAAGTTTTCTCAGGTGTAGTCATATGAATTATTCCATTGTATAGAAAAGGAACCCTCATCTCAGAGAGGCCCTAGAATGAGACAGACCCAGTACACAAATCCACAGCCATTTGATGTCAAGGACAGTGGTCATAGCCATGGGGCCAAGGTGCCTCTCATCCTAACTGGGCTATTAGGAATAAAATGTAAGTGCCTCTCATCTTAACTGGAATTAGGAATTAGGGATTACTTTTTATAATAAAAAGTAATCGTCAGTTACAGAGAAGTTAAAAAAAAAAAAACCTGTCACTGTGTGTCAGGCAACACTGGTGCTTCGTGATAGGTGTTTATTTCCTCATTTTATATGTTAGAGGCTTAATAGACACAAGAGACAAAGTAAAATCTCAGCCTGATCCAAGAAGGAGTAAGAGGGTTAGGGGCTTCTGTGGGATGACAGACCGCACTAATCAGCAGCATTCAGGTATTTTGCTTCTGTGTTACTGTTATTTCTTAGTCTCTGAAATCATAATTGTGACATCTACAGATCGTGGACTGCCACGTGTCCTGCCCAGGCTCTGTTCCTGAGAAGCTTGTAGGTCCATTTGGGGGATGTCAGCTTTCCCAAACCTGTGATTCCTCTGACTTATACAGTGCCTGGAAGTGGTTCATCTCTCTCTCTGTCTCTGTCTCTGTCTCTGTCTCTCTCTCCCTCTCTCCCTCTCTCTTTCTCTGTGTGTGTGTGTGTGTGTGTCATTGGTGCACACCCTGCTATGTGTGCCTGTCACACTGCAGGGAGCATTCGTTCATTTAAACAGCCAATTAAAATCTACTTCAGTCCTTGATGCATGGCAGTGCTTCTGAGCTCTTGCTTCCTGGCAGGCCTTTAATTTGATAAAGAGCTTCCAACAATGACTAACAGAGGCTCGGAGAGTTCATTAAGACCCGTAGGTCCTTTATTTTGCTTTCAAGGTGTGCCTTCCTGTAAAAGGCTCAAGGTTTGTGCTTGCAAATGACTTTAAACAACGCTCCATGCTTCAATGAGAAAAGTATGCCTGCCGTGTCCTGGCACGTTTCACATAAAGTCTCAATTTCATCATCATGTCAGGCTTTCACAGAGGCCAGAAGCAGATGGAAAACCCTCCGTACCCAATTGTGTAGACGCCAGAGTTAGCGATGGAAGATGGGCTCCCTCTGAGAGTATAATGCTGAAAGATGACCCGGCTGTCATATCGAACGCCATTTATCCCATTTCTTTAAAGTAATCCGAGAGTCCAGATGGGCTGTATAAACACAGAAGGAGGTTCCTGGGAGTTCACCCGCTTAATGAAGCCCGTATGTTTGACTCATGTAATAAGTATTTAATCACGCTGATGAAATTCACTTAAACTTCAGCCACACACGCTGTTCGGCAGTCCTGATAATGCCCGGGCCCCACCGGAACAAGATAGGTGAGGTACAAAGCGGATGATGTTTCCCAGGGAAGGTGGGCTTCAGGGGACACATCAGGCGGGCTAATGAGTTGTGAGCAGCTGGCCCATAGGTCAAGTACTCCTGGACTTGTTCTCCATCTGCTAATGTGAGGCGATAAAGGACCAGCTCGAGCATACTCTTGTTCTTAGCATCTGAATGATCAATTAGGAAGGCAGAGCTGACTTTCTGCTGAAGGCAACAGAAACCCTGACTCGGCCAGCCAGAACAATGCAGGAACTTTGTAACCCTGGCTAAGCAGAAGTTCCAAGTGCAGGGTTACAGACCTGCTGGAGGAAGCAGCTGACCTAGCTGTGCTCCGTGCCCCCTGGCATGCTCAGGTGTTCTCCGGCAGCTGCCTCCCAGCAGTAGCCTAGTGGAGAGGCAGTGATGGCAGCAGGAGAGAAACCATTCATTCCCTTAATGAGAAGGCAAGTTTTACCTAAAATGTCCCAAGCCTGATCCCAAACATTTTCTGCTCTCATGCCAGAGCCTGGCAGTAAGTCGGGTTCATAATGGTTGTCTATCCCTGATCCCAACAGGGCAGTATCTAACTAGAGCCAGAGCATGCCTGTGAAAACTGATAGCATTCATCTCTCTCCAGCCCTGACTTTGGTGACCTGGTGATGGTGCTTTGCAATGGCCTTGGTGGGATGGTTTGCACCACAGGACTTGGCAGTCCCTAAGAGTCAGTGTTTTCTTCCTGGGTAGCCAGCACATCACTGTGACAAGATCATCTTCCTTAGGGCTGGAACCTGAGTCAAAATGGGGTTCTCTAAGCTAGGAGGAGAATGTCAGTGGCTACAGAATTCGCAGGCTACAGAATTCGCAAATAGCTGTGTGCGCAGGAAGTTTTTGTGCTGCTCACTGGACATCCAGTGCAATACTAGGAAGAGCCTAAAATGTCGTATTTTTTATTTGTTTGGTTTTGGTTTTTCAAGACAAGGTTTTTCTGTGTTTTTCCTGGCTGTCCTAGAACTTGACCTTGAACTCAGAGATCCACCTGACTCCCTAGTACTGGAATTAAAGATTGTGTGCCACCACACCTGGCTGCTGCTTCCTCTTCCGCTTCCTCTTCCTCTTCCTCTTCCCCTCCTCCTTCCCTTCCTCCTCCTCCTCCTCCTTCTCCTCCTCCTCTTCCTCCTCC
>NW_022196912.1:88400570-88403257 GCF_008632895.1 Mastomys coucha | reverse complement strand
TTCTTCTTCTTCTTCTTCTTCATTTTTCTATTATCTCTTTCATATGCCATAATTGCTGTGGTTTTATGACATCCTAAAACAACCCAGGGCTGGTGTTGCAGCTCAGTTGGTAGAGTGCTTATTTAGCACACACTGAGTCCTAAGTTTGACCTTAGCCCTGCAGTAACTGGGCATGGTGGTACATGCCTGTAATCCTAGCACTTGGAAGGTAGCGATAAGAGACTCAGAAGCAAAGGGGTATCCTCAGCCACATAGTGAGTCTCAGACCAGCCTAGGCTACATGAGAACACCTTACCAAAACAACAAACAAATATACTCCCGGGGTTCAGAAGAGGACTCAGGGGTTAAGAGGATTGGCTGCTCTTGCCGAGGTCCTGGGTTCAATTTCCAGCACCCACAGGACAGCTCACAGCTGTCTAGAACTCCAGTTAAGGATTTGATACCTACTGGTTGACAGATTTGCACACAGGTAAAGCACATCTACACATGGAACAAAATAAAAGCAATACATTTAAAACACAGAAGCAAACACCTGTCCAGATAGGTGTTAGCTCTCAGAAAGCTCCTAGTTCCTTCTGGTTGACTTGTCTCTCTCTCTCTCTACTTGGTGTTGATTAGAATAAGAGAGAAGGCTCTTCCTGCTTCTTCCTCTGGATGTCAGGCTCAGTACACTTGGGCAGAAACATTACACCTGTATCTTAACGGATACTCCTGTGCCCAGTAACCTGGTTCAAGTGGTCTGAGTCCATTGACAGAACATGAGGAAATACTCCACTCAATGCCTTAGCCCAGAGGTTGCCAACTGTAACCCATGAGCTAAGAGTGCTTTTTTTTTAACCTATTTTAAAATGGTTATAAAAACCCCCAGGGAATACTATTTTGTCATATTAAAGTAATGTGAAATTCAAATTGCAGCGTCCACAAATAACGTTTTATCGGAACACAACCACATGTGTTTATTTGCATAGCATCTGTGGCTGTCCTCACGTATAATGACAGAGTGGAGAAGCTGCAGCAGCAGAAGAGGTCACGTGACCAGCAAAGCTTCTCTTGGTTCCCATCCAGCCATTCCTGGAAGAAAAGTTACCAAGTCCTCACCTAATGTGTTCCAGTTGCCTGAAAATCTAATGTCATGGGAAACGCTGTCTATTGTTTGTAATGATTAACTTCTTTGATTTACGTGTGTGTGTGTGTGTGTGTGTGTGTGTGTGTGTGTGTGTGTGTACATGTGCACAAACACCATGGTGCACATATGAAACTCAAAAGAGAACTTTCATGGTCAGTTTTTTTTTTCTTCCACCAAGGGGATCTCAGGGATCAAAGGGATCAAACTCTGATTGTCAGGCTTAGCCGCAAATACCTTTGCCCAACTCAGCCATCTCTCTAGTCCAGTACTTCATCTCTCAATGCCACAGCAGAATGTCCCCAACTGTGCAGACACCAAAAAGTGACCTACACCTTGGTCAACCTGTGACTCTGAAGCCTTTAGCTCAAGAACTGATAGCTGTGGTCAGGTGCCTTTCTCTTCATGACAAGTGACCAGATCTAGTGAGCCTTCAAGCTGCATCAAAACATGTATTATTGTGGTATTTCTACCTTGTACTAACTCATATTCTGGAAAACTAATTGTTTTATTTAAACAATCTACATCTAACCGATGTTTACAATGTTTGTTTGTTTGTTTGTTTTGAGAGATCTCTTCATGTAGCCCAGGTTGGCCTTGAGCTCACAGCAGTCTTCCTTTGTTGCCTCTTGAGTGATGGGATTAGAGGTGTGAGCCATCATACTCTGCCTGTTCAGTATTTTGATTATTCTGCTAGTGCCCCGAATCTGTGGAGGCAGGAGCATCATTTACTTCCTAAGCACAAGAACTTTGGAATCATAGCTAGTTCTCAGCTGTACCAATCAGGATGCAGCCTGCCTATGACTCAGGCTTTTTAGCCTCAAAAGTCCAATAACAGGTTTTTTAGAGGAGTCAGTGAATCATGTAAAGGGCTTAGTCTACTGCCTAAGAGCATAGATACTCAAAAGCGATGACATAGAGTGAGTCCTTACAACACGCCATCCCTTGGAAAGGACAGCAAAGACTGCTCACACAAACACTGCGGGCTCATCTCTGACCCTCACGAAGCCCCAAACATCCAGCCTCAGGCTCTGGGGGCTGCAGAGTCCAGGGCAATAGCAACCACATGCAGCAGCCTGAAAGCTCAGAGAAACATGCCTGGCATCCAGGGATTTACCAGTACCTCCTGCTGCTGGCTGCTACACTTGGAGCTGAACCATAAGCATTGTGACTTACATCATTGCCCTCTGGGCAGCAAGGGTGGTGTGACACTGCCCACTCTTCGTCCTTGTCGCCAGCAGATGGCAAGATGGGAGGGGGACTGAACTCACAAGAGGGAGGTCATGGTGTTTTCCTGTGTGCTCTCTATAGATGCTAGACTCCACCTGATAAATGTCCTGGTGCTTCCCAGGGCCTTGAGTGAGTGTGTCATTGCCAAGGAATGTTGGCTACTGAAGCTAGCTAGATTGTGTGGCACTTCCCAACCTCTCTCCTGCTCCATCTTGGCTGTGTTCCTGCCATTCTCATGCCAGAGGACATCACTGCCCTGATGTTGCATGTAGGATGCCGTCCCGCAGCTTCCTACTACGTGGGGTTCCACGAACCGGGAATGTGGGAGACCTGC